>NC_064617.1:464303667-464603667 GCF_023898315.1 Schistocerca nitens | reverse complement strand
AGTTACTGGAGCGAAAGTTAGTAGCTCTGAAAGCGTTCGCTAAACCAATAGGCTATTCTTATGCGTAAATTCATCAGTTCTGTTTCATACGCACGACATTCTTTCAGTAGTGGGTTACCCTCTCGATTCTACCAGACTGTATTCGTGGAAGCGGAATTCCGTATATACAAACACGATTTATAATATCATATAACACGATTTATAATATCATATAATAGCATATCAGCCAGTAATCTCTACTATAAACTAAGTTTTCGGCTACGCTATTTTTGCAAAAAATAAATGCTTTTGAGGTAGCAACGAAAGGTATGACATTAGGTCTTATTAGCGGTTAGGTATCCCGTCCTGTTAGACCAATACGACAGAATCATCTCTCCTTTAACGTGAGTTGTAAATTAAGTGAGTTGCTCTGCCGAATGAAGAATACAGTAACGTCGCATTTTCTGTTCTTCGTTTAACTAATTGTGGCTGATAGCATCTGGTGAGGGAATTCACTTATGTGAACAAAGATTAAATTGACTAGTGGAGAATTAATCAATGTCATTTGCTAGTGCACTCTATTGCTTGCAGTTAACTGTTAACTTCCTGTACTATTACCTGAACAAGACTGACACGCAAAATTAAAGAACAGTATCACGTCTGAATATTATGTTTATGAACTATGCCTCCACTTTCACAAGAAAAAACATGTAATACAAATAAAAATTACGAAATAATATGAACATAAGACCGTTAACGGTAAATGGTAGACTGGTTGGTCATTACCACATAGGATAAGGAAGGTAAAACGTATCCTTAGGAAATGACGGCATCTGCTTCGAAACGGTTTAGCTCCATTGAATCTGGGTTTCATGATGAACAGCTTTTGCACTTAGATTCTGCTCCGTGCCATCATTCCAGCAAACTTTCGTATGTTATAAGAAAATTTATGTGGTGTGCAGGAAGGTTAACAACTTCTTTATTACCAGCCGTCCTTTATTAAACAAATACAGATGCAAATCAATGTTAAAGGACGTTGCATCGATAGAAGTTTATTTCATCACAGAGTGTCAATAGTCTTCGTGAAATATGGAACTATATACTTAAGCAAAGTCTGTTATTAAAGATAAGAAGGAATACATTCACCAGGAAGCTGCATTATTAAACTCTAATATGTGAGAAGCTGCTCCTCACAAATATTCATTAGTGGAAGATATTCTATTATGCTTAATAGAAAGCTAGATCAGTTACTGGAAGAAGAAGATTGATTTCAAAGTGAATTAAAAATGAGCAAAGCAGCTTTTTCAGTTAGGATGACGAATACTGTCATTAATGAATTAGTTGTGACAGATAGCACGTTAACTGATGCTCGTGATGTATGTTTGGTAAAGATGTTTAAACTTTCTGAGGTTCTTGAAATCGCTTAGATTTCTTTCACGAGAAAGATAAGGGCTGGAAATAACACCGAATATCACAGGTGGGTGGTGTTTGCACACTCCGTACCGATGATTGTATTACATCCCCTCAAAAGCAGGATCAGAAAATCATGTTAAAGTTGATACAGCTACCAATAGCAGTAAGTGTTCTACACGATAAGAGGAAATTGCTACCGTCTAGTCAAGTAAGAAGAGTCTTGGCAGACCAAAGGTGAGACCTCGTGAACATAGCATTCATTACTTTTTCCATGACTGTGCAAAAGATGTAGCAGTGAAGCTCTGTTTTTACCATCTTTAGTTTTTTGCTTATGTTTAGTCGGTCCTTAGTCACTGTCTTCTTAATATCTGAAGTTCATCTTAGTAACAACATAAAAGGCCGTTTGTTTATCTAACATCCTTGGTGGATCTTAGATTCTAAGAAGACAGTCATAAACATTCGTAACATTTAATAGCATTTTGATAGTAATCCGCGATTTAAGGGTGACAGAAACTATCAGTCTTTTGATAAACACTTACTGGTTAAGGCAAATATAAAAGCAAATAAAGAAAACCAGTGGCTCAATAAGTTATTTAAATGTGTCCGAAAGTGTAGTATTAAATATTAGGCCACGAGAAGTGGGAAACGCTTCTGAAAGCAAAATAATATGAAGCTCAGGATCAATGAAGAAGTCGTAGTGTACGCAGTGTTGGAATTACGATTGGTTGGTTGGTTGGTTGGTTGGTTTGGGGGAGGGGGCCAAACAGTGAGGTCATCGGTCCCACCGGACTATGGAAGGTGGAGAAGGAAGTCGGCCGTGCCCTTACAAAGGAGCCATCCCGGCGATTAAGCGAAATCACGGAAAACCTAAGTCAGGATGGCCCAACGCGGGTTTGATTCATCGTCCTTCCGAACGCGAGTCCAGTGTGCTAACTGCTACGCCACATCGCTCGGTCGGAATTACGAGTAACACAGTCAGGAAGCATAGGCTCGTAAACATTTAAGCTCTGAGCACGTGCCCAGAGAGTTAACAAAGGCATGCGGGCAGTGTAATTGAACTGCCGTGAGGCAAACATCGCGTGTATGATGGGAATCTCAAGGAAGTTCTGGCAGATACCGTAAATAAGGGAACTTCCAAAAAAGACTCAAAAAATTCACGTTATACAATTTTATGAGCTAAACCACTCACAAGCTGTTAACATAGTAAGGTCTCGATAGCGATGCCAGTATAAACATTGTCCTGGACAGGCGACGGTCCATTTCGGTGTCTCGGTTCGACATGCAGCTTTAATCAGAAAGTTCCCGTTTGAATGCTTCGAATTGTAACTTTAATATTGATACCAAAGAGATTTACTGCTCAATAGTGTCAGAGTATGAAACAGTAACGGATGATACAAGAATAGCAGCCCAACGGTAGAATACAGCGTTACAGTACCGCTTATTAATTTCAGTAAACCATGATTGTTATTTGATATTTCAAATACGAACACGATACTTTTTAACATATATAATACATACACTATTTTACTTTCATCAAAGTATGCCTCCTCACAGACTCGAGCCATGCCGTCAGTAAGTTTTTGTAGATATTGTGAGTCTATATGATTCCTTAACGACAATCCACAGACGTTCCTTGCTTGTTATGTGAACTTTCTGGATAAGCCTATATACTTCCTACCATAACATTTGAATAGGATTACTATCAGGTCTTTGGGACGGTCACGCTGTATCCCTCAGTACCTTCTGTTTTCCCTTTTATGCAATGTATTTTTTTACATTACGCCGACGGATGTTTTGGATCATTATCTTATCGCAACGTGAACGCTACTCTATTAAATGCAATCCACATAGTATCGTAAGATACTGAAGTACGCGGCGGGAGTGCTCCTGGTCCATACATTTTCTGTTTTCACGATATCGCCAACTATATCCTCTGCAAACACCCCAAAACAATAATAGAGCCCCGACTGTGTAAGCCGTTATTAGAACGCTCTGTTGAGCCACCCTTTCTCCATCAGATCGACGAGCAGATGTCTTCAATCTGATACCAAAATTTCCGAATTTCGGAACACCTGTGAATAACACTTTCTTCTATTCTTCATGTATACACTTACTATGCTTCCTAGCCCATTCGAATATCTTCCTTTCATTTTCAGTCTTCAGAAGGGGTTTCTTCGCTTCCACACGTCCTTTCAAGCCGGCACCAGTCTCCTCTTTACTGTTGCAAACAGATATGTATTTCTTGGCAATTTCTAACAGTACTGCACGAATTTGTGCTGCTGCTTTGAAGCTATTGTCTCACTAGTAATTGTCATGAATTTGTCATCACTTTTGGTCTTTTACGAGGTCTTCATGATCGTGGTAGGTCCTTATTGCTACCTGTTGCTCCTGGGCGATGGAGGGTGTTTCATGCTTCCGCTATAGACACGGCAAGTTGTTTCATAATTTGAGGCATAGGTAAATCTGGTGTCCTGGGCTGACAATTGCAGCACGTTTGTCTATGGATATCTCCACTCTTGGAGCTATAATAGCGGCGTGCACACTGTCAACCCGCTTGGCTCAAATGGCTCTGAGCACTATGCGACTTAACTTCTGAGGTCATCAGTCGCCTAGAACTTAGAACTAATTAAACCTAACTAACCTAAATACATCACACACATCTATACCCGAGGCAGGTTTCGAACTTGCGACCGTAGCGGTCGCTCGGCTCCAGACTGTAGCGCTTAGAACCGCAGGGTCACTCCGGGCGGCCACTGTCAACTGTCACTAAGAAATTGAAGTGCATCATCCATGGTACCACTGATCGAAGTACTCTGCGGACATCAAAACAGTACAAGGAGCTACAGGGCAGTAAGGAATAAGCATTCATTCACCACACAGGTAAACAAATATACCGGTTCAGATAATTATTTTCTATGCAGACAACACTACTCTGGATAACATTCATGTATATGAAAACAGAAACATAAACGTGACATGTTTACAAATGTTATCCTATTCCTTTGCTTACTCAACCGTAACCACAGTATTATATCGTATCTACAGGGAATTAGATATCAATTATCAGGTTTACTGAAATTAATGAGCGGTGGTGTACGTGACTGGATGTGACATATTACAGTATGATTTTATAACGCGCGGAAAGAAGAAGGATAAACGCGTCATTACAGCATTGTCTCAAATTCAAAGTGTTGGATAAGAAGTCTGTTAAAAACCTGTCGCAGAATTTCAATGGAGTGAATCCATGTAAAACTGAAATCGGAGCGAGGGGGAAAAATTTTATTTATCATCTTCCTGAGGGTACGCGCACAGTGACTCAATCAATAGCTCGCCTTATTTTAAATGTCAGAGCTAAGATCAAACATTCGCAAATGTGGTAAGTGACTGCCTCGCACCTCTCAACAGGAATACCTAAATTTGCTTTTCTGATAAAATGGCCTTCAGAAGGAAGTGTCGAAATATCATAAGTGTTCGTAAGATATTACAAAGTAAGTGCTTCGTTGTCTCACGAATACTTGACTCATATTTATGAAGAGGCCATATGTCGTTATTCTACAAGAAGATACTGTATGAGTCAAATTTAGAAAGAGCTTGATAGCGGGAGTATAATTACCAGCATGCCGCTGCACCATCTCTGGCCTAGATGCACACTCTGAACCGATTATAAAGGCTGTCATAAAGCCACTGTATCTGCCATGCGTGAGGCAAGCTGGACCACAACTCTTGTAACTGGTCCGTGATATTGGCACTGGGGCAGAGTCGGCGTCCCCGTTAGTCCTGCACGTTTTGTACCAGGGACAGACCTGGTGATCATGTTGGCCTCAGTAGTACCTCAACACCATACCACCAGTTCATAGAGATAAATGCAATGTGTGGACGAGCATTATCCTGTTGAAAAGATGGCACCACGGAACGACGACTGAGAGATAATACATGAGGACGCAGGATGTCTGTCAGTTTCAGCTGTGCCGCCAGAAATTCCTCAATCACTTTCATCCGTGATCTGGTGGCTGTCCACACCACGACGCCAGTGGTAACACCGCTCCACCTCTCCGAAACACTGGAAGAATGGAACCTCCTCCCCCCCCCCCCCCCCACCATACTTGCCGACGATGGTCATTCGTGAAAACGAAGAACAAAGATTAGGTGCCAATCACAATGCGAAGGCACCCATGCTTTCCTATCACGACGCTACTCTAAATGCAGCCGTTTAAGTTGTGATGTTAACGACGGCCTACACATGAGATAGTAACTCCCCAGTTCTATCATTGATAGTAGCCGACCAATGGCGCGCGGTGTTGCAGGAAATCCATTGCTTGTTGTCTGAAGATAAACATAGATTTCAACGGGTCATGATGTGCTTCGTGAAATACGGTGATCCTCCCTTGGAGGGATCAGACGAGGTGGACCCGAGCTTTGGCCGTGAGTCGACCTGCCCACACACTCCAGTCCAGTACAAAATCGGCCCACTGTCACATCGAAAAGCTTCACAAATACAAATATTGCACCCATCGAGCGAAGTGGACAGCCAGTATGAGCCCCATTTCCATTTCTATCAGGTGGAGATAGCGCTGTCTCACGCGAGTACGCCGCTACACCGTGTGCTTCAGAGCGAGAACTCAAAATCTGACGGTGTTAACGCCCTCTGTATAACCTACCAGGTCTGGTAAGAACACTAGACATCAACAGAACTAGTGAACTATGGTGGCCGCTTCAATGGTACCTAACGCTTTTGTGTTGAGTACTTGCTCTTCCAAACAGCCTCCCATTCTAGCAAACCAGATGCGTCTTTACCTGTGGTTACTCGCACTTAGGTACTTGCACTATGCACGAATACTTTAAAAAGAATAGCTAGATGTAGTCATAGGGTCGAGCTGCGTACGTCTGCTTTCATGCCCCCGCCGTTTTTTTGCTGCAAATAATAAGTCAAATAGTCTAGTTTAGAGGATTGGCTAGAATTGCGATTTAAAGAAAATCATAAAAATAAAAAATAAAAGTTAAATTAATAATGTGATAACAAAAGATGTATTCTAATGTCTGTAGCTGGTGTAGACGACAGAGAACTATAATGAATAACGTTTATTTAAGAAATTACATTGCACGTAAACGGGAAGTGGTATTACAACTTTCGGTTAAAATGTAGACAGAAAATACGATTATAAAATGCAGGAAAGATACGTTAAGAACATTATGATAATGGTATCAAAATCCCAAAACTAAACTGTAGTCAAAGCTACATTACATTCATTTCGTAATCTCAGTACACGAAATATTCACTAGGTCAAAATAATTCAGAGTGCAACATGATGATTTACAAATCAATAAATGCGGGTGACAAATAGAAACTCATACTCTGTCTGTCATCAGTTCTTTAATTCAAGTGGAAAAGTTAGAGTCCTACTCTGGGCATATTCTAAATACAAAGTCAGTTGAGAAGTTAAACCATGGTGGCGGCTGTTCGTCAACCAGAATCAATCATCTACATAAGAGAATACTACTCGTTACCACAGGCAGGTCTACCACCTTCAAGCACAAATGTGAAAGTGTCCAGATTCGCTCATTTGAGCCCTTCGCCAGTCTCCATTTGACTCCCATGGTGCTCCCCTAACGTCTGCTTTTCCATTGGAAGAAGGTTGGTCGGCCACTGTGACCGAACGGTTCTAGGCCCTTCAGTCCGGAACCACGCGACTGCTACGGTCGCAAGTTCGAATCCTGCCTCGGGCATGGATGTCTGTGATGTCCTTAGGCTAGGTAGGGTTACGTAGTTCTAAGTCTAGGGGACTGATGACCTCAGATGTTAAGTCGCATAGTGCTTAGAGCCATTTGAACCATTTTGAAGAAGGTTGTCCCCATCAAAAATACATCGTTACCAAGTTTTACAGACGTGATTTGACTCAGCTTGAACCCCTTCAGACTAAACCAAAATATAAACATTGTTCACACTCAGGTCATTCACAATAATTAAAAATAAAAGTTTGTTCACAAATAAATCAGCTAGTATTCTTGTACAAGAGCGCACGTCTTAAATGACAACAAATTGTTTCTTTCAACAATTATTTATCCCTTCTCAACAAAAGCGTCTTTTGGTTCTGTTTTCTATGCTAGTGTCCACTAATACATGCGAGTGACCACTTTGAAATTAGCACAGTTTCTTAACGCCTCTTGCAATCAAAATTTAAGTAACATTACTGGAAAAATAATGAACTGCTCATTAAATAACTACACGAGTATGTCAAGATATGTGCCCACGCTGCATTCATATACTGTGTAATTGTGGAATACGACGTTTTGATAAACGCATAATAAAAAGTGTATTAATGATATCATGAGCAGTGAATAAAGTCGATACATACGAGTGGCTTTCTGGGACGAAGGCTATTGTGCAATGCTATCATCCAAGATATCGTTTGTTCAAATCGTATATAGCGTTTAAAAGTTATTAATTCAGAAGTTCATTGTCAAAATGTTTCGTCACTGTGTAGTACTACCTTCTGTAGTTTTAAAGGTATTGAAATATTGTCGTGTCATTGGATTGAGGTTTTAAAGACACTGAATTATTGTTGTGTTATCGGCTTCGCCTCATTTCTTTGAGGTCGGAGACATACTCAGATGTCATTTAATACTTGATTGTGAATTATTATACATTGAAGCGCCAAAGAAACTTGTACATGCTTGCGTATTCAAATGCTGAGATATGCAAACAGGCAGAATACGGCGCTGCGGTCGGCAACGCCTATATAAGATGACGAGTGTCTGGCGCAGTTGTTAGATCGGTTACTGCTGCTACAATAGCAGGTTACCAAGATTTAATTGAGTTTCAACGTGGTGTTACAGTCGGCGCACGAGCGATGGGACACAGCATCTCCGAGGTAGAGATGAAGTGGGGAATTTCGCGAGTGTACAGTGAATATCAGGACTCCGATAAAATATCAAATGTCCGACATCGCTGCGGACGGAAAAAGATCCTGCAAGAACGGGACCAGCGACGACTGAAGAGAATCATTCAACGTGACAGAAGTGTAACCGTTTCGAAATTGCTGCAGATTTCAATACTGGGCCATCAGCAAGTTCAGCGTGTGAACCATTCAACGAAACATCATCCATATGGGCTTTCGGAGCCGAAGGCCCACTCGTGTACCCTTGACGACTGCACGACACAAAGCTTTACGCCTCGCCTGGGCCAGTCAACACTGACATTGTACTGTCGATGACTGGGAACATGTTGCCTGATTGGACGAGTCTCGTTTCAAATTGTATCGAGTGAATGGACGTGTACAGGCAGGGAGATAACCTCATGAATCCACAGACCATACATGTCAGCAGAGATTCTGTAATGATGTGCAGTTGGAGAGATATGGGGCCACTGATACGTCTAGATACGACTCTGACAGGTGACACGTATGTAAGCAAGCTGTCTGATCACCTGCATCCATTCATGCCCATTGTTCTTACCGATGGACATGACCTGCAGGCTTCAAGGTGTGAATTCCCTCCAGCACCACTTCAGACAATAGTCGAGTCCATGCCACGTCGTGTTGCGGCTCTTCTGCATGCTCACGGGGGCCCTATACGGTATTAGGGAAGTGTACCAATTTCTTTGGCTCTTGAGCGCAGATTCTTGAAGAACTGTCAGAAGCCATCTTTCAGCTTGTCTGACACTCCGCCACTTTTGGTGCATCTCCTGCAGTAAGGTCATGCGAACAACAAAAAAATGGTTCAAATGGCTCTGAGCACTATGGGAGTCAACATCTTAGGTCATAAGTCCCCTAGCACTTAGAACTACTTAAACCTAACTAACCTAAGGACATCACACACACCCGTGCCCGAGGCAGGATTCGAACCTGCGACCGTAGCAGTCCCGCGGTTCCGGACTGCAGCGCCAGAACCGCACGGCCACCGCGGCCGGCTGCGAACAACAGCTCTCCAAACTCTCAGCTTTGGGATTTACGCAATTCCGCCGTCGCTTCTCGTCTTTGTACCTGGACTTGCCCGTACCGGCCAAGAGCCGGATCTTCTGCAGCGGGCCCGCTAGCACCCGGCCTCACCTCTCCTCATACCACCTCCAGACGGTCAAATCGCTCGCCTACATAAATGTAACGTGACATCGTTCTCCCTGTCACGGAGAACTGCGAGGTTACGTTGACATCCGACCATGTTTTCGGAGTGCTTCACTTATTTTGTCAGTTTACATTTCCAGAGATGAACACCACGTTAACAGTCCAATAGGATGGGATCGAATACACGTCGACTTCCTTGCCGCCCACTTTACTGGTGTCTCTGGTTACAATGTAATTTCCCTGGATTTTATGCTTTCTCGAGGAAAGATTGCGTTATTGTTTTCTGCGGTCTGCATAAGCGTGGCAACATTCTCGGAAGTGTTTTCCTGCAGCCCGACCGCAGATCCGCACATTAAATACAGGCGCCTCAGTAGCGCCGGTCAGGGTCAAGTTCGCGACCGCTAATAGCACCCCAGCGACACTTTTTCCTGGCTCTCGTCAGCGTCTCTAATCCGAGTAAGGTATAGAGTCATTAAGGAAAAGACCTCAAACCTGTCATCTCTTTGCAACATTTAGCACTGATACATCAAATTTATTTTTTTCTTAAGTTAACTGTTAATGATAAAAAAAACGCACAAATAAAACCTGTTGACATTGCGAGTAATTTGCGAATGGAAAGACACAAGAATCGTCGTTGACGTTTCCACCGCTGCCTGTGGCCTCCGGCCTAATGTTTGTTAGCTCATTGCCAATTACTTAAAACAGCAACCATGAAGACGCGGAAATGATGTCAGGGAGAAACTTTTCCTAATAAATATGGCACTTAAATTTTCTTTAGATCAAATGAACAGTTCTGTCTTTGAAAACAAGAAGCCACAGTAAGCACATAATAAATGACTAACGTCGTCTTATCCATATTGCTCCAATGTTTTTCGGTGCTATACTTCTCCAAAGTTGTCTTACCTGTTCAGGCTGCGTCGCTTTTGTGCTGTCCAAGAATTTCAGGAACTGAAGCAGTGAAAATGTGCACCGATATCTGTAATGGAATGTATCTATAATCTTATTGGAGCCACAGGACGAAAGCTTGAGACAGATCGCTCATGAGGAGTAAAAATTAAAAACCTGATACCGGGACTTGATTTCATGCATCTCGGCATGGAAATACTGTTTGTCACTTGTAGTTACTCTAGAGAAACAATAATTGAACCATGTCAGTGGTAGAATCTTATGCTTGATGCCGAATTTATCTCTACGCAATTAATTAATAATTTTTTTCCGATTTACGATCGTGTCCCGTTTTTTGTGAAGAAAAACGAAGTACGAAACATCTTTCTCTTAATTCTCTCTTTTGTTCCGAACACCAAGCTGTAAGGTCATGTATCTTTCACATTAGGTACTCTTGTCTGACTAATAACTGACATACGTTTAACGAGGTTTTCATTCTTTAGCCATGTACTTGAACCTTTTTACTAATCTTGCATAAAACGTATTGTGTTACAACCTTTCAAGTTCATTGGAAGTGTTTCGTTTGGTGATGCAACGGTCGTGCGCCATCTGCATGCTATCATTATGAATTTCACCTGTACAAGTCGAGCGTCTAAATATGGCTGTTCTCATCATGTACGTCATTTTGTTGCGCTGAAACTGAACATTAATACTGTTTCCTGTCACTAAATGTATCCCCTCTCTAGCAATGACTTCTGAGTATGATAAGCCCCTTAAATGAATATGACAGGTGTGTATCCCTGTGCCGGCCGAAGTGGCCGTGCGGTTAAAGGCGCTGCAGTCTGGAACCGCAAGGCCGCTACGGTCGCAGGTTCGAATCCTGCCTCGGGCATGGTTGTTTGTGATGTCCTTAGGTTAGTTAGGTTTAACTAGTTCTAAGTTCTAGGGGACTAATGACCTCAGCAGTTGAGTCCCATAGTGCTCAGAGCCATTTGAACCATTTTTTTGTATCCCTGTAACAATATTAGACGACGTAGAAGAATGTGATTTTAGATAATTCTAATACTCAGATTTTGGTGAGTGTAATATTCTCTTGCTGTCGTCAGTGTGATGCGGCTGAAAGAACAGACACCATATACTCATACAAACAAGTCGCCTAGAAAGGCTATGAATCCACAGCCTTCAATGTGAATGCACAATCACGTTCGACTTCCCGCAGGAATGTCAAAGCAACGAGCGTGGAGGACATGGACGGCGGCTACGGGTGAGTGGTGCCAGGTGAGAATGTGGGTCGGCCGTGGGGCGCACCGAGCTAGACAGCGCAAGTGCACTGAACAGTGTGTGCGGGTGGCGCAGTAATTAACGCAACTGCCCAGTAAGCAGGAGATCTCAGATTCGAATCCCGGTCCAGCACACACTTTCACTCGGCGCCGCTCACTCCGCATAAAGTCCCGATGCAGTTGACATCATGATTTCTTTCCCTTTCCTTTCCTTTCTTCTCCCTCTACGTTCAGTTTACATAAAACGATGCGGGCTTACTTCGCAAACATTTAACCTTCAGATTAAAACAGTGTGCCGGATCCAGACTTTGCAAGGAAAAAGTCCCGAGTTCAAGTCTTGGTCCGGCACACAGGTTTAATGTGTCAGGAAGTTTCATATCAGCGCACACTCCACTGCAGAGTGAAAATCTCATTCTGGATTTAACCTTCAGTCCTAAACATCTAAAAATTCCACATAGGTGTGACTACAAAAAAAGCATTAAATTACTCCACCTACACCAGGCCAGAACGCCACTCTGCAGAAGCAACAAATCGAAACAAGCTGTCAACAGTCACAATGAGTGTGCTGTAAATCTTCGAAATGTCGAATTTCTCCTGAAATGCGACGTCGCTTGAACACTGCGTGAATTTTACACAAAGAAATACCATCATTCTCTTCGAAAGTTTCCTCAAAAGATGTAACAATGCGTTCTCTTATTGATGGTGTATTCCAAAACATTTTTTTACTACCCAAACACTGGTAATACATTTTATTGAGTGCCGCTGCTCCTGTATGAATCGTAGCTCGAGAGGGAAAAACATCCATATAGTGTGCTCTGACACGGCTCTCACCCGAATATAGCAAGGTTATGGAGAAATATTTGTACAAGTGAAGTGATCCAGATGACGTTAGCCTTTCAACATGTTCTAAATTCAGTAATTCATGTCAACAATGGTGCGGTGGACGTGATGTGGGAGGGGAGGTGTCCGCAGTTGTCAAAAGAAATACCAAATTGGAATTTCATTCGTCAGTCTCAGCCGTCTTGAAAACCATACCGGTACATCTAAATCCGTTAAGCACAAAAAATTCAGTCTAGTTTCATATGTTCGTTTGTTCGGTATCTGTTAACGTTACTATGACGTGGTCGATACATCTTTACAGTAAAGGGTACTCTACTAACAGTCCTGTTTCATATATTAGTTTGTTCAATATCTATTAACATTATGATGACGTGGACAGTACACCTTTACAGTAAAGGGAACTCTACTGTTACGCCATCGGAAAGGCATATGACCACACGTGACTTTCTCCCGCAAATGTTTACGCCCTCCTCTATTAATGTCACACCTACGAACTTCGCAGAGAAACTACATAACACACACAATATGATACTGAGGTGCATCAATCAGTATAATTTTTGGTTTTTGACGAGTCCGAAGAAAGATATACACTGTATTAACGCATTTAGCGAATACAAATACTTAAATAAAAAACTTCAATCTAGCCTGCTCATTCTGTACTCTGCCGCAATCGTCATGACAGTGATGAACTTACAGATTGTGACACTGGATCAGGCACTGCTATTAGAATGTTTGTCAAACGTGGCTGAATGAATGCAAGAACACAATTACTCGTAATTCACGCACTTGACGGTAGACTGCACGAAGCTAGTTTCTCTCCTCTGACGCCAGTGGGTGACGCCTAAAAGAGAGCTGTTATACTACCAGGAATTCGCTGAAAGCTCCTTAAATCACCATAGGATGTTTGCAGCTTTGTAACATCCATAAAGCGAGCGAGGTGCCATAGTGGTTAGCACACTGCAGGACGACGGTTCAAATCCGTATCTGGCCATACACATTTGGGTTGTGCGTTATTTCCCTAAATCACTGAAGGCAAGTGTCGGGATAGTTCCTCTGAATGGGCACGGCCGATTTCGTTCCCCGTCCTTACCTAATCCGAAATTTAGCCTCGTCTCTGAAATTTTAGGTGAAGAATTGATGACTATAGTGAAGAGTTTGTCATGATGTGTACCATTACAATAATTCAAAGTAAATAATACGACTTACATAATGATATGTGGGGAAAAGGAAAAAGGACAAATAGACGAAGAGAGTTAGAATGTCTCATAACATGTGTATGGAAAGGTGTCAGATTTAAGGGGTTATAAGGAACATTATGAAAGTAAACAACGGATTACAGTTGCAGACTGCTACTGAATCCCAGAAACCATGTGGTCCCTCTGTTTACAGACAGGCTATTCCGTAGTGGAGAGTTCAATTATTGAAACTATTATAAACGTTTGTGTCTCAAGAGGGCGATGGAGAGTAATTTAGTGATTAAGAATTAACTTTCTTTCGAAAGTTGTCGGACTTGTAACCTAATGCATGTGGAAACATTTGCGAGATTTTGGTTACTGACAACAAAGTGGGGTAAATCGTCCTTGTAAATGAGTAATTAATATGTAAACATTTATATAATTATATGAAAAGTTTCTGTGCAGCGATCGCTGAAACTTTTATAGGCTACAAAGTCAACCATACTATGCAAAGAACAAACGTGATGCTGAGGGTGACACAGAAAAAGAGACCTGTGGTTGTAAGTGAATTGTATTTAGGTGCTTTTGCTTTCAAATGCTTCCATAGAAGAGAGAGCGATTTAGGATTCAGCAGCATGTGTACAGTGTTTTCAAGTGTCATGTTGGTGTCTGATAAATGTATCAAACTTATTTTGATATCGAAATATGTGAATCTTGGTGCAGGGCAACAGAACTATGAAAATTTAATTCTGAACGGAAAATTAGTGGAACTCACGTTACACGATGTGAGAAGCAGGAAAGCCGGTACATGAAGCAATTCGTCTGCGGAGAGAAATCAATTTTCAGTTAAATTTACATATGCCATCTGACTGCAAAACAAAACGACTCAGGTTAAAATTTTGGTCTTTAATATTGCTAAACTTTAACTTTAGTATTGCAAACATTCTCTGTGCCAGAATTGTTATAGTAATTACACATCAATGGACATAAAAATTAATGCATCTTATTTTTTGATAAAACTGATTGAGAATACAAACGAAATATTCTGCTCTCATTAATCCACTAAACTGATACGATATTATTTTCACAAATTCACTCTGACAATCACTGTACCTTACAGTGGACTTGAACTTTGTTGGTAATTAAATTTGTTGACCTACCTGTGCGCACGGAACGCTCGTCTATTCTGCAATTTTTTGCTATCAAGAGTAATGCCGTGACTGTCACAAATCAAATATCGTTTACCGTACTAGCGATGTGCACGCAAGGCGGTATCTTGCCAATTTTCATAAAAATGCTTCTCAGTACACATCTCGCGATCTGCAATGTGAGTGTGCAAACAGAGTTATGAAAGTAAAAATACAAATGGGGAACTGATCTAAACGACTGATAATAACGGACAAAGATTTCAAGTTTAACTGTGCATTCATTAAGCCATGACAACAGTTCGCAAGCCTAGACAAGTTAGCAAAACATTTCTTAATAACTTTCCTGTGTACAATGGCCTTCCTCGACACTTGTTTCAACTGTAAGACAAAATCATATGTTACGTAATACAATTTCTACAGCAAACTTCAATCATGCGCAGTGTTCTAACAATAAGAACCTACACAGTTACAAATACAAAAAACTGGATTATATTAAAAATTGGCTTTTGTCATTCTTCCATTAATATAATTTCATTTTCTCAATATATTACCTCAAAACATATTATTAAAAACTCGTTTTAAATAATGCTGCCTCTACTATACGGCAGGCCAGCTTCCATGATTTTCAATCCAAGTACATTGCCAGACTGTTCAACACATACTCACTGCTACTCTCCGACCAACATCTCTGGTCTCAGATATATTCTTACAAAGAATATGGTTATATCGCTACTACAGAGGCTGAGTACATTTATCAAATTCGCTTCATTCACATTTATGGTAAAAACTTCCTGACAATCATGGCAAACAGAGCAGACCCCTCTCAAGGTTACATAAATAGCTGTGCATGTTTTAAGTTATCGATTCTTAAATTGACTCTCTGTTATCTCCACTAACAGCTTGACTCCTCTTTCAAACGGTAGTTCCTATGGTATTATTTCGAGAAAGCACTTTGCAAAGTATTAGCCTGGTCATTTGAGGTACGCCTCTTGTTATTCATGTACAATGGACGGCAACCGTAAGTTATGGGCAGACCTGTAGTGCAATGCTACCCTTTGGAATCGTCATTTATGTATTACACTGTAGGAAATACTGCAACCAGCCACAAGATTTTTTTGAAATGATTTTATTATACCATTACTATGTTCGGGCCTGAGTCCATCGTGACATGGGAGCGTTGACGTGTTTGGAAGGTTTGCATTTGTGTCTTCCTGAGAAGCCCTCCTTTACATGTTATAAGACAGAGGTTTGATTTCCTTTTACAATCCATACTTGCAAATGAAGTGAACCAAGTACGAGTAGTTAATTCAGTTCTTTGGTAAGAATGGCTCGTAAAAGAAAATCAAACCTCTGTCTTATAATACGTAAAGGAGGGCTTCTCTGAAAGACACAAATGTAAATGAAAATCAAACGTTTGTCTTATAATACGTAAAGGAGGGCTTCTCAGGAAGTCAGAAATGCAAAACTTCCAAAGACGTCAACTCTACAATATCAATATGGGCTCAGAGCCGAATTTAGTAATGGCATAATAACATCATTAAAAAAATAACATGTGACTGGTTGCAGTATTTCGTACAGTGTAATTTACAAAAACAGCTGCGGTGCTCTCCAACCACAAAGGATAAAATAATTTATTTGTTATTCATAACTCCTTGCGATCAATACGGTAACAGTGGTGGACATCACGTCAAAATTATTCTAAGCGGTTCGTAGCTCTCTGTGACAGATTTTAATTCCAGCATTGTGTAATAACCACAACGCCCTCAAAGACGTGATAAAGAACCAAGGAGGTCTCGATATGTTCTTGGTGAATCGTTCTCGTGGAAGCTACGAGGACTAAACAGTGGTTGCTGAGGGACTTTGACTAACAATTCGCAGGCTAATCATTACTTGATCCATATGCACGTTCTATCACGAAGACTTGTTATGTGTAGCAGGACATTATCAAAATTTGGCAAGTGAAGTTTGCTAAACGAGAGGCAGTACCGTGTGCACTAAGAGCTCCCTTGCCGTGGTGGTTGCAGTTCAGATTTTCGTCAATACGTAGCAGCTGCGGTAACATGTTGGTTGGAAACTATCGCACTTCGTTCAGTTTGCTTCTCAGCCGTGTGGCCTCCATGGTCGCTGTGGCTTCGGTACAATCGGTAACAGGCATGTGGCCGTCACTGCACTATACTACTGGTCTACTACGTCGCTACTCAGCAAGTCGGCGGAGTCGTTCACGCGCAGACTGCAATTTGAGGCTTTTGCGGTTTCTGCACGGTATAAGCGGACGCAAGGGCGTACCTGCTGTTAGCGCAGACCGCGGCCAACCAGCAACAGACGATCTAGAACTTTCGACACGCAAAAGGCCATTACGCTGCTCCATCTTCAAGACAACGTTGCAGGGTAAGCAGTAGTATTTGTTACAGCCAAGCGAATTAAATAGCTACATTCACGTACTGTGAAAACTTTGATGATCCAGTAGCCATTAGCTCCCTCTATCACCCGCTGTAGCAGCACTACGCTCTGAACTGAATAACTAACCGAGATCCCGAAAACAGAGCACTTTGCCCTTTTCCAAAATTGCCTATGTGACTTCGAAAAGTCGCACTGCAACTGATTTCAGTTTCTATTTATTTGACGGTCTTCAGTTTATGGATGATTTTGTGCACGCCATCTCTTTGCTATTTCAGTCACCAGCTGTACAGTTCTACACATTTTTCAGGATTGTATTAACTGGCGTTGTATTGAAATTTTTCACCTAGGCTTTTCTGGATGCCAAAGGAAGGAGAAAGGCTACAGTTTAACGTCCCATCGTCAACAATGTCATTAGAGACTAGGCAAAATTTCGGATTGGATAAGGACGGGGAACGAAATCAGCAGTGTCCTTTCAGAGTAATCATCCCGGCATTTGCCTTAAGCAAACCTAACTGTGGCTGGTCAGATACATCGTCGTCCTCCCGAATCGAGTCCATTGTGCTAACCACTGTGCCACTGGGCTCTATTTCTGGATGTCACAAAGCCACAGTCATCTTACAGTGATTTAAAGGGCGTTTAGTGAATTCTTGGTAATGTAGTAGCTCAGCCCCATTGGCGTCAGACGTCAGAAACTGGCTTCGTGCAGTCTGTCGTGAAGTACGCGACTTGTGAGTAGCTGTGTTCTTGCCTCCACTCTGCCACGCTTTACAGATATTCAAATAGTGGTGCCTGAAGCAATGTCACTAACTGTAAGTTCATCACTACCATGCAGGTGGCTACAATGTACAAATTGAGCAATATAAACTGGAGTTTTCAAGTTAAGTAATTCCCCTCAGCTCACAAATTCCGTTACTACAGTGTACATCTTTCTGCGGACTCTTCAAAAATCATACTGGCTGATGCAAAAAAAGTCAGTATCACAGTTTGTGTGTTATGTAGTTTCTCTGCAAAGGTCGTAGGGATGGCTTCTAGACTCCAATGTAACATTGCCATAGATTTGAATAAATAAATTTTCTCAAGGTTATGGTTTACGTAGTCAGCTTTTAGTAAAGTTACGCTTTATTAACAATTACTTTCAGCCTTCGGATCGACTACCATCAGGTTGGGAAACACAGACATAATTATCTGGGCTTGCTCGGTATTTAAATAGGACTACAGGTAAATCCTCTGGTACATACTAGTGGTCATAAAATATATGACTCTGTGAATCACAGCTAATTATGATTATATTTCCTAACTTAATGATGGACTTGGCCAGAGTCCTTAATAAAATTTTTCTTCGTATACAGCTGAGTAAATAAACCACAATATCCATGAAATTCTTAATACCTTTTGTTAATGGAATATAGACATTATCAAATAAATAATTAGGTAAATATATGTACTACCAACGAAAACATGTTCTGAAATACGTTGATTGCTATATGTGATAGTACTTATCGTTACAATTTGCTTATTTTATTACTAATGTTATTAGTCATCAGTTTTTTAAAGGATATATTCTGGTACCACGTACGCTGGTAATTGAACCGTTTCACGCTTTTTATTGTTCTTCATTCCCTGCACGTGGCAGAAATATGGCGTTTCCCATAGCCTTAGCAGCAATGATAATTGATCACTCTCCTCCTTATCATTCACTTGGTCGTAATTAAATTAAACAGGTGTTGCAAAAAGAGTTTCCAGTCCCACTGATGGACGCCCTGTACACGTCAGATTTGATAAAGTGCCCATGCCATGATTAGGTTACGCAACTCATTTCAGTAAGGAGTCGCCAGGAATAACAAATACAGATTTACTGAACAAATTAGAGCTTTTGATAGTAGCTATGACTACTCGATTATTAAGGTTTCATTGTCGTTTTTAAGCATAAATTTATATAAAAGCTTCGCATTAACCATTTTGAGGTCTGAATACAGCTGTAACCTTACATGTTGGAGTACTCTCTGTGAAGAAACTATAGTATATTACATTAATATTCACTGAAGAAAACACAATCAACCAAGACATCACCATTAGATATTTTGCCTTCTGTACCTGCAGTACTTATTAATGAACACAGGTCAGAAAAAGTAAATTTCTGGTTGCGTGTCCCTACCCGTAATAAGCGCATGAGAGCTTCTGTGAAGTTTGGAAAGTAGGAAAATAGAACTGAAGCTGTGTGGGGGCTGTGACTCATGTCTGTATAGGTCAGTCGCTAAAAGCACTGGCCGGCCGCTGTGGCCGAGCGGTTCTAGGCACTTCAGTCCGGAACTGCGAGACTGCTGGGGTCGCAGGTTCGATTCCTGCCTCGGGCATGGATGTGTGTGATGTCCTTAGGTTAGTTAGGTTTACGTAGTTCTAAGTCTAGGGGACTGATGATCTCAGATATTAAGTCGCATAGTGTATTAGAGCCATTTGAACCATTTTGAAGAAGGTTGTCCCCATCAAAAATACATCGTTCCCAAGTTTTACAGGAGTGATTTCACTCAGCTTGACCACTTCACAGACTAAACCAAAATATAAATATCTTTCACACTCAGATCATTCAGAATAATTAAAAATAAAGGTTTGTTCACAAATAAATCAGCTAGTATTCTTGTACAAGAGCGCACGTCTTAAATGACAACAAATTGTCATTAAATTTTCTTTAACCAATTATTTATCCCTTCTGGACAGAAGCGTCTTTTGGTTCTGTTTTCAATGCTAGTGTCCAGTAGCACATGCGAGTGACCACTTTTACATTAGCACAGTTTCTTAACACCTCTTGCAATCAAAATTTAAATAACATTTCTGAAAAAATAATGAACTGCTCATTAAATAACGACACGAGTATGTCAAAATATGTGCCTACGCAGCATTCATATACTGTGGAATTGTGGAATACGACGTTTTTATAAATACTTGCATAATAAAAAGGGTATTATTGAAATCATGAGACCCGGCCGTGGTGGCCAAGCGGTTCTAGGCGCTTGAATCCGGAACCACACGGCTGCTACGGCCGCAGGTTCGAATCCTGCCTCGGGCATGGATGTCTGTGGTGTTTTTAGGTTAGTTAGGTTTACGTAGTTCTAAGTCTAGGGGACTGATGACCTCAGAAGTTAAGTCCCATAGTGCTCAGAACCATTTATACCATTTTTAAAAGCATTGTCTGTAAAACTCAACGATGAGCTCGAGCCGATGACCGTTAAACTTACCACAATATTTCAGAAGTTTTGAGCCAGTGCACACTCCAGAATAACAAATTCGTCCTGAATTTACAGCACATACGGCTTTCAAACGTATTTCTTTCTCAGACGATAACGAAGCAACGGTAATTCTTCACATCCGATAGTTAATTTGGGGAAAAATAGGAATAAAAATTAGCGGTACGTTCTTGAAAGAAAACATAGACAATTTATCATAATATGATTTCGTAGGACAATAAACAGTTATAGCTGACGGAAATGTGCACCTCGTCCCTAAACGCAGAACCACAATCTTTATTTGGCAAAATGTGTTTTAATTCCTGCCTAATTACATCTTTCCGTCTAATGAATTCTTGTTGGTCTTTCACTCATGGGCCAACTATTTGGCATGCCAAAATAAATGCTAAGATTGAACTCTGATTACTATAGGTCTCGAATTCTGATAATCTTTTGAAGTCATATTCACCTGCGTTTTGTATACAAATCAAGGTTTTGCACATGGACGGTAGATGTTAGTCTCTGTGTGCTTAGTTGGCCTACATCGTTGTAACATATCAATAACTCACCATAAAAAACAATAGTCTTAACGTTTAGTTTCGTGGGATATTATGTTGTTTCATGGTGATATATTTTGGGTAGTATGCTATTTTAATAGCAATTTTGTCGAAGTAAGGAGGAAAGGCCAGGATTTAACGTCCTGTCGGCATCGAGGGAATTCAAGCTCGGACTGGTTAATGGTAGGAAAGGAAATCGGCAGTGCCCTTTTACAGGAATCATCCAGGCATTTTTCTGGAGCGAATTAGGGAAATCACGGAAAAACTGAATCAGGATGCCCGGACGCGGATTTGAACCGTCGTCCACCCTAATGCGAGTTCAATGTGCTAACCATTGCACCATCTCGCTCGGAAACAGTTAGAGCGCTGCTGCCGTTATCTTATTTTGCTTGCTGGTAATGAGCTATTGCACGACACACAACAATAACTCACAGTTGTATTTCGTGGC
This sequence comes from Schistocerca nitens, assembly GCF_023898315.1. NCBI lineage: Eukaryota > Metazoa > Arthropoda > Insecta > Orthoptera > Acrididae > Schistocerca > Schistocerca nitens. The sequence goes on along the minus strand of NC_064617.1, from coordinate 464,582,264 downwards.
GTACTTCTGAACTACTAGGCTTTTGTGAGTAGTTAATACAAACACAGCTTTCCGTTTTCGTTGTTGTGCTACTCAAAACTTGCATATTTTTATTGGTACAAAAAAATTCACAGATAGATCTCTTGTATTTACTGGACGATGTCGCCATTTTCCTGGAGCAAATAAGAAACAATATGGCGAGTAAATACGTTGGGAAGTATCCCTAGTTCCCTAAACAGGCCTCTGCTTGATGTTCTTGAGTTCACACCACAAATAACTCCTATTGCACGCTTTTGGACCCTGAAAACTTTAGCTTGGCTTCATGAACTACCCCAGAAAATAATCCCATGTGACATTATGGAATGAAACTATGCATAGGATGTCAAATTTTTCATTTTTGTATACCCTATACGCATTGCAATTACAGATCTGTTTATATTCATGTTCCGAACGAAAATACGATACGTAACCATTTAAATAACTGAAAGAAGAACTGTACTCACATGTAATGCATTGTAATTACATTTCTGCTTGGGCAGGATATCGTACGGGATACATAATGAAGTCCGACGCTGCTACGTATCAACGTACACCAGTTGGCATCAAAAGTAAGGGATGCAAGCCTACCGTAAAATGCGGATTGTGACGAAGTACAAACAGTAAAAAGATGAAGCCTGTGGCACAAGCCCAAGACTGGTACAGACTTTCGTCGCTGCAGCCCTAGCAGGGTGAGGGTGGCGAGCCCATCGTCTGGCCGAGGAAGAATGCCCTCCCCTGTTTGGGACTGAACAGAGGCCCTCGAGGGCCACAGTCTAGCACCCTACCATCTGGACCAACACGCTTACGAACTGCAAAAGGTACCTTATCATATTCTCAAAATTTCTTCTTAAATGTTACGGTCAAAATACTCGTTGATGTGATTAGATATAGTTAACTATCCATCGAAAGCCTAGATGAAAATTATATCTAGCCAATTCAGCTTCTTGTGAGGTATTTCCAGTTTATCAAGTGACATATACCTACCTTTTTCCTAAGACCACGACTTTTGTCTACGTGCTCTTCTTATTTGTGATAGGCTGAATGTCAAAGTAAGTAGGAGCACATATGCTGCGCGGTGATGAGTATAAAACTACCGTCTTAGCCAAGTTACGTTAGGGCACGGCTGAGGACACAGTATACCATAACGGTCCAGACAGTAGTCACCATTCCCTTCGCGAAATCGGACGTACCCCATCCGTAACACCAGCTTTATGGAGAAAAATAAATTTAAATCGCTGACGAGGATGCCATGTTGTCCGGCACTGATAGTGACACCAGAATGATACCAAATGCCCTGCAATACTGCACGTGACGCCCTGCAATACTGCACGTGACTTTGATACTGTTCATCGCACAACGCCATAATGTTCTCCACAAAAAGTTACGTAGGTAGCCCAATGAGTACACAGCTCAGTGACTTAAATGTTTGGATTATCCTCATGATGGAATGTATCTGCAAGATTTGAGCAATTCACATGAATTGCAACGTACAGTGGTGAGAAAATTGTTGTACCACGCTCCTCTGCGAGACTGCCTGTTGGTGTTGCAGGCACGCGACTTTAAATGGGATGTACAAGAGCAGACGAGAGACTAATGGGAAATCACTCTAGCGGAGATACGGGTCGCAAATGGCGAAATATGCCGATATGAGCGAATTTAACAAAGGACGTACTGCTATGCCCAGTGACTGGGAAAGGAAGGTCTCGGAAACGGCGTAGATAGTCGGTTGTCTGCATGCTCCGGTCTTGAGCACCTGTCCAAAGTTGTTAAAGGAAGGTGCAACCAGCCTTAAGCGACAGATATTACACGTTCGTGGCTCATCACAGAACGTGAACGCTGGAGGCTTCCGCGCTCTGTAAATCAGGATAAAATCATAGAACTACAGCGGAAGCTGGGACAGCGTTGCGCGGTTAGCCAGCGTCAGGTGTAACTGTACCACAGGGGCTATGTGGCAGATCTAATGCTGCAATATTTATGATCAAAACCTAGCCCAACTTCTCAGTTGTCATCCCTCCCCTTCCTTTTTGGCTAATTTGTTGAGGTATAAATGATTTGACATTCATAAATGGGAAATGGAGCATTGTCCTATTGACTGGGGGCACTGGAACAGTTTGCTTGGTTGTCAGATTTACCCAGTATGGACGACATTATACTGTCGTAGTCAAACATGGCAAATTCAAATATTCAGTAAAGTGGCTGCCATTCGGTATTGTCGTGTAAGTCCATCCCAGGTCGTCCCTAGGACGTTACAGAGTACGTAACACAGATAAAAACGAAGGGAAATAAAAATACACATTTAGGAACATTTCAGATATGTATGCACCAATATTATGTTGAAAACTACGCTGCAGACATCAGCAGCATGGTGCTTTGTATAAACTGTAGAATAGCTTGCTTGTTAAAACAATGACTGATGCATTTTATTGCAACGTCTATTCATTCAATACATTTCGGAACTTTTGGTGCAATGCTTTTAAGGTATTTCTGTAGGCATCCTTTTTAAACGAGTACATTCTTGCTGCGCAACATTTACACTTTGTGCGTGTGGGGATCGATATGTCTGCAAGAATCAACCATTGCTGCCTCTATAATTATATTTTTTCAGAGATAGCCACATCATAATTAGTAATTAGTAAAAACCCACGATAACAGCTCTATCAAACACAGCTGCCCAAGGTACGTCCAACACCACGACATTACAGAGGATAGGTAAAAATCGTAAGAAATTAAAAAGACGTCACAACTAGACTGGTTGACATAAGTCTAAAACTGCATGGCTTACTGGTGCAACCTGTATGGTTCCAAAATAACTGGCACTGCCATGTGTATGTTGGATGAGACAGGAAATGGGAAAGGTCTACACTTGTATTTGTTTATTTGCTTACACGTTGTCACTAGCGCCAATCTATTTGCGGAACAGATGCTGTGCTACACAGTGTTCAGCACTTCTCCGTCCACTACATTTGTAGGCTAACTATGGACGGGCATACAATTTACCTCCAGTCTCTGTCATTCGACATTATTTTCTGAGATGCTCCTGGTCCAGTGCAGTCTGCTGGCTTTAATCCCCCAGCTGCAGCCACAGGCAGACTGCCGCGACCTTTCTACTTAGGAGTAGCAGTCTCACATCCAGATATTTATAGAGAGAGCATATGGTTCACTCATTACCCTCGTGTCAGATGGCAGTACAAACCAGAGACACTTGAAGAGCAGTCAGAGATCACATAGAAAAATTTAGCTGTGTGCAAAACTCACCACTCTCTCCACATTGCACTGTATATAGTTACATATAACTAACAGGTCTGCAATTTTTGTGCCACAATAACTAAAGTGCCTCAGATAGCAAAAACAAATCAACATTATTTATTCTCAGTAATGGAGAACAACAAAATCGTCTTTGGAACTTGTATAAACACTACTTAGTTCCAGTCCACCAACATGGTTTTACAGAGAACTGGAATATTCCTGGCAAGAGCGACATCGCACTGGCCGTATCGGTGGAGAGCAGTAGGGCTTGAGGATGGTCCAGAAGAGAGGTCACAGTGAGATCAGAGGTATCATGACTGCTGCTTATCTTGCAGAGAGATGGGCTCCATCTCATGGACCACTGATGCAACCAGCATACTCCAAGAGCACTGCTGACATGTGTGCAGTATGCTGTGGGTGTGGCCAATGTTGAGCTCAGTTTGGTGTGAGATCTGGGCCAAAGACTCAGAAGTGACTCAAACTGAAGGAAAGTACCAATATCAAGGGAGCTCCAAATGATGGACTGAGGGCGGTCGGTGCTTGGCCCCCAGCCCTCCCGTAATGAATTGGGTCTGGTTATCTATTTGGAGCACTGACAGAGAACTGAAAGAGTTCTGACAAAGGCAACATCAATGTGATCATATTGGTGGAGAGCAGTAGGGCATGAGAATGGTTCAGAAGAGGTCCCAGGTAGTTGGTCAGTAGTATCATGTGTGCTGTGGACCTTGCAGAGAGATGGGCTTCATCAGATAGACCACAGACAAGCCACAAGGAGGTGCCCCAGGACTATTGAGCTGCCACAGGCACCTGATCAGCAGCAGCAGTCCAGGAGATGATGATGCTGATGTGGCAATGCCGTGTCCAATGTGGCTCTGACGAGGCCTATAGCGAAAGCCACCATTATTGCAGGGCTGAAAAATATAGAGAGTCAGGGTCAGCATTCAGGAAGGCATACTGGCTACTGGGAGGTGGCCATGCAGATGAAACCAGGTGGTATCAATGTCTGTTTGCATTTCCCTCTGCACACCACCAAATGCTGGAGGAAAATAACGCTGGAAGGAACACGACTGAGGAGTGACTGCTTGACCAATAGTGGTATGTTAGGAGGAAACAATGTAGAAAACCCGATGGTGGCATCAAAAGGGGTGGTGGCTGTGGAGGCTGCAGTGGTGTGTTCAGCATTGGCAGTGGAGGCTGGTGACATATTGAATCTTTCGAGTGGTGCTAGGAAAGGCCAGGAGAAAGCACTCACGCAGATGCCCAAAACCTGTGCATCAGTAAAACGACAGGGGTGTCTGTGAAAGACAGTGCAGCAGCTGGGTATCATGGCAGCAATGGCAAGAAACTTGTTTGACCCTATGGACGGTATCAGGTGTTGTGGAGGAGAAAGTTTCAGCACATGGCCCTACCTGAGACCAGCACAGCAACAAAGGCGGCTGCAAAGGGGTCCATGGTGTCAGCTACATGCTGATTAGAAGTGGCAAATGCTGACAGTCTTGGGTGGAAGGTGTTGGGACAGTGGGGTGTTCGCAGGAAAATGAAGGACTCAGATGGATGAACAATGGGCCATAGGGATGTTGAGAGTGAAATGATGGGCTCGGCAGAATGCTGATATTTTGATGGAACCTCAGAAAGCTATAGACATGGTCGGCTGGAAGTGATGGACCAGTGGTACTTTAGTGGGGAGCCAACAGAATCTGCTAGCAGGACATAAGAAGATTATGGCATTACCCTTCATTTTGAGTAGTATGCAGGTTAGCTTCCGTAAAAGTTCATTGTTCTGTTGCATGTATTGTAGCAGCAGCGACTTCGTTGATAAGGTCAAAGGCACTCTATGGACAAAATGTGTAAACTCAGCATGCAGCTCAGATAGTAGGGGTTGGCAGCCAGTGGGAGAATTCAGATGAGCCATGCAGAGACAAGTCGGATGCAGCTTTCATCTGAGATGTCTGCGGCTCGTGTGGAGAACTACACCGAGATGCAGAGCTAAGAGACAGGTGTGACTCCAAGTAAAGGACTGAGTGGGGCAACAGGAGCTCCAATTGAGCAATTGTGGAAGGCCAGCGCTGTGCCCAGAGCCACTCATAGTGCCAGCTGTCTCTGGCCAGCTGGGTAGCATCCTTTATAGAGCTTGCTGGGAGAATACCACTTTGGTAATTGGCGGAAACGTAATCTCTGGAAGATGAAGTGGTGGCCACAATCACAGGGACAAACAGCAGCGCCTGCCACATCTCTAGCAGCGAAGCTGGTGCCACCTGTTATCAAGGCAGCTATGGGGGACAACATTGCCACAAAAATGGTGTGCTTATGTTGAAGCCATACTGTTTTTCCAACATCTTCTACAAAGGTGTCGCTAGTATCCTGAAGAGGGAACACACCGCAGTACACATCTATTTCGTATAACGTTGGATGTCAGGGGTTGTTGTTGTTGTGGTCTTCAGTCCTGAGACTGGTTTGATGCAGCTCTCCACGCTACACTATCCTGTGCAAGCTTCTTCATCTCACAGTACCTACTGCAACCTACATCTTTCTGAATCTGCTTAGTGTATTCATCTCTTGGTCTCCCTCTACGATTTTTACCCTCCACGCTGCCCTCAAATACTAAATTTGTGATCCCTTGATGCCTCAGAACATGTACTACCAACCGATCCCTTCTTCTAGTCAAGTTATACCACAAACTCCTCTTCTCCCCAATCCTATTCTGTACCTCCTCATTAGCTACGTGATCTACCCATCTAATCTTCAGCATTCTTCTGTAGCACCACATTTCGAAAGCTTCTATTCTCTTCTTGTCCAAACTAGTTATCGTCCATGTTTCACTTCCATAAATGGCTACACTCCATACATATACTTTCAGAAACGACTTTCTGACACCTAAATCTATACCCTATGTTAACAAACTTCTCTTCTTCAGAAACGCTTTCCTTGCCATTGTCAGTCTACATTTTATATCCTCCCTACTTCGACCCTCATCAGTTATTTTGCTCCCTAAATAGCAAAACTCCTTTACTACCTTAAGTGTCTCATTTCCTAATCTAATTCCCTTAGCATCACCCGCCTTAATTCGACTACATTCCATTATCCTCGTTTTGCTTTTGTTGATCTTCATCTTATATCCTCCTTTTAAGACACTGTCCATTCCATTCAACTGCTCTTCCAAGTCCTTTGCTGTCTCTGACAGAATTACAATGTCATCGGCGAACCTTAAAGTTTTTATTTCTTCTCCATGTATTTTAATACCTACTCCGAATTTTTCGTTTGTTTCCTTTACTGCCTGCTCAATATACATATTGAATAACATCGGGGAGAGGCTACAACCCTGTCTCACTCCCTTCCCAACCACTGCTTCCCTTTCATGTCCCTCGACTCTTATTACTGCCATCTGGTTTCTGTACAAATTTTAAATAGCCTTTCGTTCCCTGTATTTTACTCCTGCCACCTTCAGAATTTGAAAGAGAGTATTCCAGTCAACATTGTCAAAAGCTTTCTCTAAGTCTACAAATGCTAGAAACGTTGGTTTGCCTTTTCTTAATCTAGCTTCTACAATAAGTCGTAGGGTCAGTATTGCCTCACGTGTCCCCATATTTCTACTGAATCCAAACTGATCTTCCCCAAGGTCGGCTTCTACCAGTTTTTCCATTCGTCTGTAAAGAATTCGTGTTAGTATTTTTTAGCTGTGACTTATTAAACTGATAGTTCGGTAATTTTCACATCTGTCAACACCTGCTTTCTTTGGGATTGGAATTATTATATTCTTCTTGAAGTCTGAGGGTATTTCTCCTGTCGCATACATTTTGCTCACCAGATGGTAGAGTTTTGTCAGGACTGGCTCTCCCAAGGCTGTCAGTAGTTCTAATGGAATGTTGTCTACTCCTGGGGCCTTGTTTCGACTCAGGTCTTTCAGTGCTCTGTCAAACTCTTCACGCAGTATCATATCTCCCATTTCATCTTCATCTACATCCTCTTCCATTTCCATAATACTGTCCTCAAGTACATACCCCTTGTATAGACCCTCTGTATACTCTTTCCACCTTTCTGCTTTCCCTTCTTTGCTTAGAACTGGGTTTCCATCTGAGCTCTTGATATTCATACAAGTCGTTCTCTTTTCTCGAAAGGTCTCTTTAATTTTCCTGTAGGCAGTATCTATCTTACCTCTAGTTAGATAAGCCTCTACATCCTTACATTAGTCCTCCATCCATGCCTGCTTAGCCATTTTGCACTTCCTGTTGATCTCATTTTTGAGACGTTTGTATTCCTTTTTGCCTGCTTCATTTACTACATTTTTATATTTTATCCTTTCGTCAATTAAATTCAATATTTCTTCTGTCACCCAAGGTTTTCTATTATCCCTCGTCTTTTTACCTACGTCATCCTCTGCTGCCTTCACTACTTCATCCCTCAGAGCTACCCATTCTTCATCTATTGTCTTTCCTTCCCCCATTCTTGTCAATTGTTCCCTTATGCTCTCCCTGAAACTCTGTGCAACCTCTGGTTTAGTTAGTTTATCCAGGTCCCATCTCCTTAAATTCCCACCTTTTTGCTGTTTCTTCAGTTTTAATCTACAGTTCATAACCAATAGATTGTGGTCAGAGTCCACATCTGCCCCTGGAAATGTCTTACAATTTAAAACCTGGTTCCTAAATCTCTGTCCTACCATTATATAATCTATCTGATACCGTCTAGTATCTCCAGGGTTCTTCCATGTCTACAACCTTCTTTGATGATACTTGAACCAAGTGTTAGCTATGATTAAGTTATGCTCTGTGCAAAATTCTATCAGGCTGATTCCTGTTTCATTTCTTCCCCCCAATCCATATTCACCTACTACGTTTCCTTCTCTCCCTTTTCCTACTACCGAATTCCAGTCACCCATGACTATTAAGTTTTCGTCACCCTTCACTCTCTGAATAATTTCTTTTATTTCATCATACATTTCTTCAATTTCTTCGTCATCTGCAGAGCTAGGTGGCATATAGACTTGTACTACTGTCGTAGGCGTGGGCTTCGTTGGCCAAAACAATGCGTTCGTTGTGCTGTTTGTAGTAGCTTACCTGCATTCCTATTGTTTTATTCATTATTAAACCTACTCCTGCTTTAGCCCTATTTGATTTTGTATTTATAATCCTGTATTCACCTGACCAAAAGTCTTGTTCCTCCTGCCACCGAACTTCACTAATTCCCACTGTATCCAACTTTAATCTATCCATTTCCCTTTTCAAATTTTCTAATCTGCCTGCACGATTAAGGGATCTGACATTCCACGTTCCGATCCGTAGAACGCAAGTTTTCTCTCTCCTGATGACGACGTCCTCCTGAGTAGTCCCCGCCCGGAGATCCGAATGGGGGACTATTTTACCTCCGGAATATTTTACCCAAGAGGACGCCTTCATCATTTATCCATACAGTAAAGCTGCATGCCCTCGGGAAAAATTACGACTGTAGTTTCCCCTTGCTTTCAGCCGTTCGCAGTACCAGCACAGCAAGGCCGTTTTGGTTAGTGTTACAAGGCCAGATCAGTCAATCATCCAGACTGTTGCCCCTGCAACTACTGAAAAGGCTGCTGCCCCTCTTCAGAAACCACACGTTTGTTTGGCCTCTCAACAGATACCCCTCTGTTGTGGTTGCACCTACGGTACGGCTATCTGTATCGCTGGGGCACGCAAGCCTCCCCACCAACGGCAAGGTCTATGGTTCATGGGGGGGGGGGGGGGGATCCCAGGGGTACCATAGCTATTAAACAGGTTGGAGAAGGGATCTCAAGCTTGGTAGAGTTAGGCAGTATTAGTCCTCCCAATTCTTTCCTCTAAAGAACCAATTATGCAGTTATTGTGATACATATAGCGATGATTAGGAAGAAATAGTCTTGCCACTGTCGCGCAGCTGCCCTTGTGGTACGTAAACCGTGTGACACTGTCCCAGCTTCCGCTTTGATCCATTGCTGGCAGTCTACGACTGATCAGCCAACAGAGTATAATGCTGCTGCAGACGTAAGTATTTCAAACCACATTGTTGAGCGGACATTGTTGAACGTGGGTCTCCCCTACTTGTTCTCTTGATGAGCCAATGCCATCGTCAATTACGATTGCATGAAATTAACACAGCCTGAGTAAGGCTAGGGAACTGCTGGACAGAAGATCCTCTTTAAACTCTATCTAGGAGCGATACCGCAGACTTGGCACAGAAAATGTCAGCTTATGGCAATGAAAGTAGAAGACAACAAGATATTTGCCTGTATTTTGCACATGACCACATCGTACCAGCAGGAAACGATGCTGATCTGAGCTATATGATAAGAAAGCTTAAAGAGGAATACAATAAGGCTGGCCTGAATATGAACATGGAGGAGTATGCATACTTGCCTGTTGAAATGGAAAAAGGAAATAAGAGATAGGTGGAGAAGCCATCGTAGGTGTGAAACAAACAAAATGTTTCTGGGTATTATTTCATATACAGGGTGCAAGCAATAATGAAATTACAAGCAGAATTAATAAAGGATGAGCTGTAACAAGGACAATGGACTCTGTTGTCTGGAACAAACATGCAAGGGGAATAGCGAAAAAGAGAAAACGGAGCAGAGTCCTGGGACGTTAGCAAAAGGAATAAGAGTATACTGCTCGCCATTGAGATGGTTCACTTAAGACAAAGTTCAAGCTGTACTAGGATGCATAGGATAAGAAATGACACTCCGACAAAGTATGGAAACAGATAGGGATGTTTATGGCTCTGAGCACTATGGGACTTAACATCTATGGCCATCAGTCCCCTAGAACTTAGAACTACTTACACCTAACTAACCTAAGGACATCACACAACACCCAGTCATCACGAGGCATAGGGATGTTTATGACTAAATGCGAGAAAAACATGTGCATAGGATGAGTGAAGAAAGGATACCATAAAGGATACTACGATGGATACCATCCCAAGGAAGAAAATGGTCAGCAACGACGCAATTAGCAAAATTCTGTGGAGATGGCAATGGAATCAAGAAATATGTAGGTTGAGGAAAGTGATGACAGAAGAAGATGGCGACTGGGGCGAAGAAGCGGCGCCAGCCGTAGATAATCCGTAAGAAGAAGTCCAGGTGTAAAATTATACTACTTGGAGAGCATTAGTCAGGTGTTCGAAACTGGTTGTGAATGACTAATAAACCACCTTTAACAGACTGAGTTTCTTTCGTATCGTAATACACTACTGCCCCTTAAAATTGCTACACCAAGAAGAAATGCAAATGTTAAACGGGTATTCATTGGACAGATTATAATAGAACTGACAGGTGATTACGTTTTCATACAATTTGGGTGCATAGATCCTGAGAAAACAGTACCCAGAACAACCACCTCTGTCGGTAATAACGGCCTTGATACGCCTGGGCATTGATTCAAACAGAGCTTGGATGGCTTGTACACGTACAGCTGCCCATGCAGCTTCAACACGATACCACAGTTCATTAAGAGTAGTGACTGGCGTATTGTGACGAGCCAGTTGCTCGGCCACCATTGACCAGACGTTTCCAGTTGGTGAGAGACCTGGAGAATATGCTGGTCAGGGCAGCAGTCGAACATTTTCTGTATCCAGAAAGGCCCGTACAGGACTTGCAACATGCGGTCGTGCATTATCCTGCTCAAATTTAGGGTTTCGCAGGATCGAATGAAGGGTAGAGCCACGGGTCGTAAAACATCTTAAGTGTAACGTCCACTGTTCAAAGTGCCGTCAATGTGAACAAGAGGTAACCGTGACGTGTAACCCATACCATCACGCCGGGTGGTATGCCAGTATGGCGATGACGAATATACGCTTCCAATGTGCGTTCACCGCGATGTCGCCAAAAACTGATGCAACCATCATGATGCTGTAAACAGAACCTGGATTCATCCGAAAAAATGACGTTTTGCCATTCGTGCACCCAGTTCCATCGCTGAGTACACCATCGCAGGCGCTTCTGTCTGTGATGCAGCGTCAAGGGTAACCGCAGTCATGGTCTCCGAGCTGATGGTCCATGCTGCTGCAAACATCGTCGAACTGTTCGTGCAGATGGTTGTTGTCTTGCAAACGTCTCCATCTGTTGACTCAGGGATCGAGAATTGGCTGCACGATAAGTTACAGCCATGCAGATTAGATGCCTGTCATCTCGACTGCTGGTGGTACGAGGCCGTTGGGATTCAGCACGGCGTTCCGTATTAGACTCCTGAATCTACCGATTCCATATTCTGCTAACATTCATTGGATCTCGACCAACGCGATCAGCAATGGCGCGATACGATAAGCCGCAATCGCGATAGGCTACAGTCCGACCTTTATCAAAGTTGGAAACGTGATGGTACGCATTTTTCCTCCTTACACGAGGCATCACAACAACGTTTCACCAAGTAACGCCGGTCAAAATGGTTCAAATGGCTCTGAGCACTATCGGACTTAACTGCTGTGGTCATCAGTCCCCTAGAACTTAGAACTACTTAAACCTAACTAACCTAAGGACAGCATACACACCCATGCCCCAGGCAAGATTCGAACCTGCGACCGTAGCGGTCGCGCGGTTCCGGACTGTAGCGCCTAGAACCGCTCGGCCACTCGGGCCGGCAACGCTGGTCAACTGCTGTTTGTGTACAAGAAATCGGTTGAAAACTTTCCTTATGTCAGCACGTCGTAAGTGTCGCCACCGGTGCCAACCTTGTGTGAATGCTCTGAAAAGCTAATCATTTGCATATCACAGCATGTTCCTCCTGTCGGTTAAATTTCGCGTCTGTAGCAGGTCATCTTCGTGGTGTGGAAATTTCAATGGCCAGTAGTATACAAGCAGAATTAATAAAAGGCCGAGCTGTAACAAGGACAATGGACTCTGTTCTCTGGAACAAACATGTAAGAGGAATAAGGAATAAGTGGAAACGGAGCAGAGTACTGGGACGTTAGCATTAGAAATGAGTGTATACTGCTTGCCACTGAGATAGTTCACTTAAGACGAAGTTCAAGTTGTACTAGGTTGGATAGGATAAGAAATGAGAGACCGACAAGGTATGGAAACGGATAGGGATATTTATGACTGCATTCAAGAAAAACATCTGATGTTGTTTTGTCTTGTGAATAGGATGAGTGAAGAAAGGATGCCGTACAGGATGCTACGATGGATACCACCCCAAGGAAGAAAATGGTCAGCAACGACGCAATTAGCAACATTCTGTGGAGCTGGCAATGGAAGCAAGAAATATGTACGTTGAGGAAAGGGAAGACAGAAGAAGATGGCAACTGGAGGGCGAAGAAGCGGCGCCTGCCGTAGATAATCCGAAAGAAGAAGAAGAAGAAGATGTCGAGGTATAAAATTATACTACTTGGAGAGCATTAGTCAGGTGTTCGAAACTGGTTGTGAATGACTAATAAACCACCTTTATCACACTGAGTTTCTTTCAGTATCGTAATATTTAAGAGCAGTGTACATAATAAACGACGATCTGTATGGTGTCACAATTGTATCATAGACGAAACAATGTAAGTTTGATGGAAACAATGTTCACTCAAAACACAATTATAAGCAAACTGTCCCCCCCCCCCCCTTATGGACGCGGTTATCGGTTTCCACCAGGTCCATGACAAAGAAATTAGTAGGCATCTGTTTGATAATGGCTACATTCGGAAGCTCCTGCATTAAACGTGACTGTACGCCTGCACCCGAGAGACTTGATGCAGCGACAACAGCGCGAAACCTTGGCGCTCGTGTGGGCATTTGTGCGGCTTCGTGGCCGTGCCGCGGGACCGTACATCATGTTTGCGGGACAGATAGCAGTCGGCGTACGGCCGCGGCACGCCGCCCTGTTTGCTCCCGACGACACTAACTCCGCGCAACTCGGCCGGCCGGCTGGGCGCGCCACGCCTTATCTCGCCGCCCTCCCGCAACCCCGCCCCTGCCCGTCTATTTTCCACCGCGGCCGCTTTTCAGCACGGCTGACGCCGCCTGCACCGGTGAGCGGGGCGGACCCCACACACAGCCTGTGTCGCACACGCTAGAACTGGACTACTGAACTACAAGTAGCCAGCAGACATACTATTTTTTGGACGCTGCGCTATTCTTTATCACTGTGTTGCAGAGCACGTAAGGGGCGTTAACCTATTCTGGTCTGCAGATAAGAAAACGGCTGCGTGGAGCCTTCTGCGCAGAGAGGATCGAGAATACTTTGCGACGTAGCTACTGTACTCTCTCTGTCCCACGCCTCGATTGTTCTGACCTGTCAAATGACGTCAGTGTCCTCTATATAAATCTGTATGGTTTCCACATACAAAATTCTTCTGGAACTCACCTCTCCCTGTTTGTGTGTGACATTCAGAGGAACATAGGTATTGAGAGATGCAGGCATGTAAACATGATCCACAAGAGTATGGCGTAATATTAAAAGTAAATCAACGGTACTTCTAAAACCGTCTTAGAACGGTCTAAACGTCAGAATCAACTTCTCCACTCCCATCAGTTAATGGAGGACAGGTCGAAACCAATATACGACGTGAAATGTGATCCAGTGTGAAAAGAGAAAGGATGTCATTTATTGTTGTTGAGAGAAGATACTATTCTCATTCAGTATATTCTACTATGCTATTTGTTTTTTTTGTTGATGTGCTATCGATCTCGAACCAACAACGAATCTATCTTTGTAACTTTGTGACCGATGTGATATTCGACCGCGAGTACATCCAGATAATACTCTGATGTGGCAACTTTGGGACGACCAAGTTCATATCACTTTTCCGGCCTCAATGGTCGAGGTCCAGTCGCAACTTCACTGGTCACTGAAGGTGTCTTCTTGATTTAAGTGGTACAATAAGTGACGTTTGTCCAGTTGGTGTTGATGAGCAGGATGTGAAACATCGTAGAGGACTGTGCGTTCAAGCCTGCTGTAAATTTTTCACTTTTAGCTATTAAATTACTGATTACCCAACGTTGCCCTGGTATGTATTTATTTCAGTTCCTCTTAGTCCGGCCGGCCGATGTGGCCGAGCGGTTCTAGGCGCTACAGTATGGAACCGCGCGACCGCTACGATCGCAGGTTCGAATCCTGCCTCGGGCATCGATGTGTCTGATGCCCTTAGGTTAGTTAGGTTTAAGTAGTTCTAAGTTCTAGGGGACTGAAGACCTCAGAAGTTAAGTCCCATAGTACTCAGAGCCATTTGAATCTCTTAGTCCATCACCTCTGAGCCGTGTGCGGCTCGGTTGATGCCGTTCATGGCTTGGCATCTTGAAATAGCGACAGTGGCGTCTCGTTTTCTTAGTGTGTTCACTGGCGCCACTACGTTTGCTCGCCTTGTCTGTCCGTGAGTGGCAGCAGCAACGCTTATCGATAGCGCGTACAGTAGTACCATCTTTGGAGCGGCCTTTTGTATTTCCGGGTCTTCGTGTGTCGAAGAAGGGAGTTGGGACGGAGCGGCAGTGAGGTCCGTACAATAGTACTCGTCCGACCGCTGGACACACATGCACTGTCAGACGGAAGGATGTGGTCGCGAGAGTGCACGACCACGTCAAGCACCTGATTCAGCGAGTTTTAGTTGAATGGACCGTGATATTCGAGTAGTTCAACTTTCACTTGTGTGTGTGTGTGTGTGTGTGTGTGTGTGTGTGTGTGTGTGTGTGTGTCCGCTCGTCGAAGTGACCTCATGGCAATAAGTTGTCAGTCGACGATATGTACTGGGACCTTTCCCATGCCTGATTTGAGTGGGGGATGGCCGTTGGTTGGTCGTTCGGTTGGTCGTCGCAGCGGACGACGTGCATTTGGTCTTCCGACCACTTCTGGCTTCTCTTTGTTTGTGCCGACTTATAATTCGTCCGTGTTGTTTCTCAGTGACTGGTTTTATTATTGTGAGTTTTTGGTGGAATTGTTTTCCCGGATCCATGTGTATCTTGTGGTTTTGAATGAGGAGTTATTTTAATGCTACCTGCGTACTGGATTTGGGGAGGAGTTGCGAACGAACATCAGTTCGGTTGGGGAGCAGCAACGAGCAGGTCCGTGCAGCACGAGGCAAGCTGGGGCCGTTGTCGGCGTGCTGCCACTGCTAGTTCGAGGAGGGGTAGCTGCGAGAGCGACGACTTCCTCGCACACTGAACCCTGGACGTTTAAGTTGAGTGAAGAGTTAACAGCCAATGCAGCGTCATCTGTTCTGAGATCTCGCCTTTGGTCGGCGGGTTGTTGCTCCCAGGGCCGCTGAGCCTGGGGGCAACGAGTGAAGTGTTTCGAGGCGGTGAAATATTGCAGCCGTCTTTCTCTATTTGTTACTCATCGTTGAATTTAGCATTATTCTTATTAGTGAAGTGCAGCGAGCGGTATTCTCTACTTTGTGGCCGCTAACGCCCCAGTTACCTGCCCTAGAGGTTAGCATACTTTTCTGGCAGTGTATCTTTCCTCGTCGTGTTCTTGCTGTCCGACACAGCGTGCAGTTCGACAGCGTCTTGTATTGTACTGTGCGTATTTTTTTGGGAGGTCACCCTTGGTTGCAGTGTTTCCTCCTGCCTTGGGTGTTTACTGGAGACGTAGTGATGTCAGTCTACTCACTCTTGCCTAAAAATGTTCCATCGTTGTACCGGTGATCGGACTTTAGGCGGATTGGTTAGACAATCGGTCGGGGCTTAAGCTGCCCCTAGTTTTAGTTGCCGTGCAGTTACGTGAGTACAACTCTCGGCTGTTTGTCTCACCTTACCTTATGTTTGAGTTACCTTCCCAGGCCGACCCTTGGAACACTTGCTGAGAACCGCTTGTCCTGTTTCCTTAGATTCTGATGTTTATTATAAGGATATTTGTAATTTTCTAGTTATTGTTGGTGTGGCCTTCACCTGACCAATGATTCCACTTCTTTGGTGATAAGGCCTTCAGCCATGTTACAGTAATTTTTTTAAGCAAACTTGTTATAAAAGCACGGTATTTATTTTAAAAGTGCTATCTGGATTTGTTCTTCTCACTTCCAATTCAGGCCTTCAGCCGTTTGTGATTTGAAGTTGTCTGTGGCCTTCAGCCAAGCAATAATTTCACTTCTTTCATAATAAGGTATTCAGCTGTGTTATAGTAATTTTTTTAAAAGGAAATTTGTTTTAAAAGCAAGGTATTTGTTGAGATATGTTCTGTTTGGAATTGTTTTCCTGACTTCTAATTCAGCCATTTGTTGTTTCAGGTTATTGTTGGTGGCCTTCGGCCCTAAAATTGTGGATTTTTTTTTCTGTGATAAGGCCTTCAGCCGTCATATAGTCAATTCTGATTTTAAGAGATTGTTTAAAAATTTTAATTTCTTTAAATAAAGTTTACGTATTTGTTGTGCAACCGAGAGTAACTGATTACGGCCCCATCCACAATCGTAGCCTTATCCTGCCCCATCCTGAGAGACCAGCTCAACCTGATTCTCCCATTTTCTGCCATCTCCTATGCCACTCTCTCTGTCCATCTCCTTCTTCCCCTCTCGCTGACCATCCTCTTCACTTTCCTTTCTTGTACATTTCCTCTTTGAGCACTCTACTTAACCATGTCCTCCTCCCTCTATCTCTCTCCCTCTCTCTTTCTCTGTCTTTCTGTTCATTCTCTCCTTCCCATGTTGTTGTCATTGTTGTTGTTGTTGTTGTGGTCTTTAGTCCAAAAACTGATTTGATGTAGGTCTCCATACTATTCTATCCTGAGCAAGACTCACCATTCTCGAGTAATTACTGCAATCTACATCCTTCTGAATCTGCTTACTGTATTCATTTCTTAGTCTCCCTCTACGATTTTTACTCACTACGCTTCCCTCCAGTACTAAATTGGTGATTCCTTGATGCCTCAGAACGTGTCCTGCAAACCGATCTTTCTTCTAGCCAAGTTCTGTCACAAATTTCTCTTCTCCCCAGTTCTGTTCAGTACCTCCTCATTAGTTACGTGATCTGACCATCTAATCTTCGGCATATGTGGTGTAGGGGCCAGTCTGCTTTCGTCCGGTGAGCGGCGAGGACGTCTTGTTTACGTCCCTTCCGCAGTCGCGAGCGCGCGTAGTTTGTTTACTTCCTCGCCGCAGCTAATACTCGCGTCCGTTAACACTGAGTCGCCATGGCTCATTCATACAGAAAAGCTACCATCAAGATCAGCTTCCAGCCCGACTACGCACGACCACGAGCCTTTGAAGTCGAACGATTCATCCGTGACGAAGTTCAAATACCAACACAGCACATCATCGGTATCCACCTATCCATCACAAGTAGCGTCGTTTACGTCAAGATGGTCGATGACGAGTTATGTCACGCAGTTGTGAACAGATGCGCGAACACTCTCAAGTTCAAACACTCCGATGGTCACATCGGAGCGGTTACTGTTGACCATGCTGGACTAGGATTACGCACACTAAGTGTCTTCGAACTCCCTTTCGAAGTACCACCGGACGTCGTTACCTCAGCTTTCCGCCCTTATGGGACGGTAATTAGCCACATGGCCGAAAAATGGAACACCTTCGAGACGTACCGGGTCCTCAACGGCGTCCGACAAGTGAAAATTGAATTAAAGAAACATGTGCCGTCCTACTTAGTCATAGGTGGCTGTCGAGCAATAGTAATTTACGACGGACAACCTCGTACTTGTTCTGGTTGCGGCCAGGAGGGTCATGTGCTCTCGGCGAGTATTCAACGTCGGGTTATAGAACTTCCATTGCATGACACGACACCGCCTTCTAGGCTCACGGCCCTCCCCCCCCCCCCCCCCCGGAAGACAGGAAGCGTTAGAATGCGCACCTGTCGCCGGTCCTGGATTGACCAACACCATTACGGTGTCTGCAGAGGTTGAAGACCGCCGCCCACCGACTTCACATGAAGATTCGGACGAGAGAATGGAACTCGACGCTAGGGTTGTACCGACCTGTGCCTTTCTACCTGAGGGGGATGCTATACGGGAACCACAAACTCTTTCGGACACAGTAACCCACGTCCGCAAACAAAGGTCACCGAGAAAACATA
This sequence comes from Schistocerca nitens, assembly GCF_023898315.1. Lineage (NCBI taxonomy): Eukaryota > Metazoa > Arthropoda > Insecta > Orthoptera > Acrididae > Schistocerca > Schistocerca nitens. The sequence goes on along the minus strand of NC_064617.1, from coordinate 464,564,065 downwards.
AAAAGCGACGTCGCACACCCTGAGACGATTGCCTCCAGCGGACGTCTTCTCCAGTTGACGACCGGACGGCCGACGAAACGACGAGGAAAATGGATGACACGAGATCGCCCTCACCTGTCACTTTGTCTGATTTTGACAAACCCGATTCCGCTCTCTCGGACAAACTGATGGCCAGCACAGCGCCCGCCGTTGGTACACAACCGGAAACAACTGCGGATTCACCCTTAGTCACTCAGCCCACAAGTGTTCTACCGCAGCCACCGTTAACTTACGGACCTTAGGCGGATGACATTGAAGACGATTCTACATCCGCTGTGGTGGATGAGGAGAGGGGTCTCTCCTCCGACAACTCGGCCCCTCCCGAGTAGCAACAGATGACGGCGCGGACACGACCAGCAGATCACAGGCCCCACCTTTTACGGCGACACTGACGGCGGCCCCCACCGCAGGAGACGATCTACAGACCTATCGCTTAACGACCATCAACATTAACACCATTCGGACACGTACGAAGTTGTCGCTGCTCCAAGACATGCTCAATGCAGCAGACGTTGACATTGTCTTTCTCCAAGAAGTCTTCGTCGCCGATTTCCCGGGTATGTATGGTTATACGGCTCATGTGTTCCACGCCTCACCAACTAACAGTGGAGTCGCAATTCTCCTCAGAGAGGGCCTCGAGGCGGACGAGGTCAGTTATCTCCCCGACGCTAGAGGAATGGCCGTAACGGTGTAAGGCGTCCGGTTTAGCAATGTGTACGCCCCTTCCGGAACGAATCGCCGTCGTGACCGATCTCTCTTCTACGCAGAAGGAATAGCACCGCTTTTTCATGGCAGGCACGATGACTTGATATTAGGGGGCGATTTCAATTGCACCCAAGCACCTAAAGATCAGCTGCCACGCCATTCACCGTGCCCCGAACTTGGGACACTCATCGGCGATCTCCAGCTGGTAGATACATGAGAACATGTCCGAGGAAATAGACCGGGATACACCCATTTCACGAGTCACTCGTCTAGTCGCATCGATAGGATTTACGTCTCCCGTTCTCTCGCGGCAACAGTGAGTGATGCGGAGGTGTGGCCAGTAGCCTTTTCTGATCACGAGGCCTATATATGTACCGTCACCCTTCGTCGCCAACGGGTGTGGCGCAGCCGACATCCCTGGAAATTAAACCTTGCTCATCTCGCTTCTCCGGATTGTCGACGCGCCATCGAAGACACGTGGAGTTTGTGCGTCCGCCGCCTTCCAACGTATCCTCCGTCGACTAGTTGGTGGTTAACCTGCGCCAAGCCGTCCCTACGGCAAACCTTTATTACGTATGGTCGTGAGACTGCTGCTTGGAGGCGGCAGACGCTTGATTTTTATTTCACCGTCCTTCGCGAATGCGCCGACTTGCCACCTACACCGGAACGACAGTTGACAGTTCAGCGTGCGAAAGCACAGATCGTAGCCCATATGCGCCGACACCTCGAAGGGACGATCGTCCGAGCGCGAACACAAGGCAGACTCGCAACGGAACGACCCACCATGTACCACGTCATCCGAGAACGTACACTGCGAAGACGGGCGCTGATACATGCCATCACCACGGAGGACGGCCGTCATCACTCCACACAACGCGATATTGCTGCAGCCTTCTTCGACCATTACGCACGACTTTATTCTGCTCAATGTTCCGACCCGACGACGGTGATAGCTGTCTCACAACTGGTTTACGGTATTGTCCCACAGGATTTACAAACTGAATTATTGAACGACATTACGGAAGACGAAATTATCGACGCCATCGGTAAAGGAGCGGCGAATAAGTCTCCTGGCCCCGACGGGCTCCCTGTGGAGTTTTATAGAACTTTCCAGTATTTACTGGCTCCCAAGTTAACAGACATCTGTCGGGAGCTTATGTCCCCCGCGGTGCCGCTCCCTGCGACCTTCGTATAAGGAATAATTATACCGGTTCACAAACCTAAAGGTGGGGCTCGAATACAAGATTACCGCCCGCTAACACTCGTCAACTGCGACATGAAGATATTCACCAGACTATTAGCAAACCGTCTACGACCGACCCTACCTTACGTCATCTCGCCAGATCAGACTTCCCTAGGAGGTATCAACAACATCCACACAGCACTGTGTCGATACCGTGACTTAATAGCCCTAGCCAGGGCACGCCGCATCCCGGGAGCGCTGGCATCACTAGATTTTAGCCAAGCTTTTGATCGAGTGGATCACGCGTACCTAACGTCCGTTCTTCAGCACATGCAGTACCCACAGCAACTCACAGACGTCGTGATGCGCCTCCTCCGAGGGGCGACTTCCAGAGTGCTCGTTAACGGGCGTCTCTCGCAGTCCTTCCCGATTTTCCGCTCCGTGCGTCGAGGCTGCCCCTAGTCGACGTTACTGTATGCTCTGGCACTGGAACCGCTCCTCTGTGGCCTCCGTCAACGCCTCACCGGTCTTACCCTACGTGACGTCACATTTCGCTGTACAGCATATGCAGACGACCTGGTTCTCGTGTTCCGCAATCGCGACGATGTCAACAGAGCACTCGACTGGATTACCACGTACGGTGTGGCTTCCGGCAGCTGTCTCAACGTCGCCAAATCGGTCGCCATGGCCATAGGAGACGGGTTGATCCCAGCGTGTGTCGAACCCCTACAGCTTCGTGGCACTATCAAATGTCTCGGAATGGAGTTTCACGACGACATACGGCGCACTGTGGCTCTTAACTACCGCCGCTTATTACAACAAATTCGGGTCCAGATCTTCAACCTTCGTCTGCGGACCCTCGACATTCTTCAAAGGACACACTTCGTCAATGTTTACCTCACATCGCGCCTTCCACACATAGCGCGTGTTCTTCCAATACCGTTACTGATGGCTCGACGTCTATTAGCGGCATTCGGAGCCTACGTCAGTACAGGCATGCTTTTCACAGTCAGTTATGAGTCACTGACCCTTCCCCCAGAAAGGGGAGGTCTTGGCCTAGTCCATGTCCACGACAGAGCTGTGGTCCTGTATTTCAGCTCACGCATCAAGCTGTGGCGCCTCCACCCGGAAACTTTGACAGGTTTGCTGTTGGAGTCCTTATCTCCGCCCTCCCTTATGCCCCCACTGACGACGCAAGACATACCCCCACCCTTCTACTACTTCGGGAACCCAGCTATGTCCGTATCGCAGTACCACCGACGAAACAGGCGTCGGCGCGGGGTATATATCATGTCCTACAGCAGAGGCGCCCACCGAACATCGTGGAGACCAAAAGACCTCAGGTTAATTGGAAGGTGGTGTGGAAGACGATTCACGCGGTTACACTGGACACAGCCGTCCGATCCATATGGTACATCACAGTCAATGGTAAATAGATCACCCGATCACGCCTCCACAAGATAAAAATGGAGGAATCGCCTCTCTGCGTTGACTGCGGGATACCAGACACGGACGAACACCGTCTCACATGTGGCGCGGCAGAAGTATGGCGCTTGGTGCGACAAATTTTGTCGTATTTTCTACGAGTGACTCCGAAACACATTACACCTCGGTTTCTACTATTTCCGGATCAACAGTATTTCCCGCGCGCCTAGACCAACGCGGTCACGTGGATCCGTGCGTATGCGGTACACTACTTATTTCACGAAGGACCTAAAGATGTATTCGACTTTTGGAACTACCTACAAGAACGTCATTGCAAGATCGTACGGAACCCAAACTACAGACAGTATTTTTCTAATTACTTAGGGAGTGCCCTACGCGACCCTCCACGCAGCTGGATCATCAACAGGTAGGAGAAGATACCCATTGAGAGAGCTGACAAGACTAAGTTCGATTCTCGGTGGAATAACATGATATACGTGAAGACGTACCTGGATGATGAAGCGTAAGGAGAGTAGCGACACACCCTTCTGCACCCTGTATGAAACACTTTTTTTTCGTTTTCCCCATATACTTTACCTCGATGTAGGAACGTGCCGAGATATTGTTTTCTTTTTCTCAGAGCACGATGCGGTGCTAGATACATTTATTTTTGTTGTGGTATAAAGTAAAACCGCATTAAGAATTTATTACAAACAGTAAATAACAATAAAAAATAAATAATAATTCCCACAAAAGATTTCCCCTTCCCATCCCTGATTCCTTGATTCCTTGACGGACGAGGGGGACACTGTGACCAGGCCTCGGGTTACGACCCCTGATCGCTCTGCCTTCCCCGTCCACCCCCACCACCTTATAAAAAAAAGGGGGCTAGCGTCTTTGATTCATAATCAAAACGTCTTCGGTCCCGGGTTCGATCCCCGCCACTGCCTAAATTTTGATAAATAATCAGCATTGGCGGCCGAAGACTTCCGGCATAAAAAGTCAGCCTCATTCTGCCAACGGCCTTGTCAAAGAGGGCGGAGGAGCGGATAGAGGTTCAGGGCACTCTCTTGTCCTAGGGGTGGGAAATTGCCCCTAAAGGGGGAAGAATCAGCAATAATCAACGACATGAGGATGCAGAAGGCAATGGAAACCACGGCATTAAAGACACGTAACGTGTATCCACAGGACATGTGGCCTGTAATTGAAGAAGTGGCATGATGATCTCTCCATTGGCAAAAGATTCCCGAATAGTACCCCATTCGGATATCCGGGAGGGGACTGCCAAGGGGGAGGTTACCATGAGAAAAGATTGAATAATCAACGAAAGAATAACGTTCTACGAGTCGGGGCGTGGAATGTCAGAAGCTTGAACGTGGTAGGGAAACTAGAAAATCTGAAAAGGGAAATGCAATTTCTTAATCCAGATATAGTAGGGGTCAGTGAAGTGAAGTCGAAGGAAGACAAAGATTTCTGGTCAGATGAGTATCGGGTAATATCAACAGCAGCAGAAAATGGTATAACAGGTGTAGGATTCGTTATGAATAGGAAGGTAGAGCGGAGGGTGTGTTACTGTGAACAGTTCAGTGACCGGGTTGTTCTAATCAGAATCGACAGCAGACCAACACCGACAACGATAGTTCAGGTATAAATGCCGACGTCGCAAGCTGAAGATAAACATATAGAGAAAGTGTATGAGGATATTGAAAGGGTAATGCAGTATGTAAAGGGGGACGAAAATCTAATAGTCATGGGCGACTGGAATGCAGTTGTAGGGGAAGGAGTAGAAGAAAATGTTACAGGAGAATATGGGCTTGGGACAAGGAATGAAAGAGGAGAAAGACTAATTGAGTTCTGTAACAAGTTTCAGCTAGTAATAGCGAATACCCTGTTCAAGAATCACAAGAGGAGGAGGTATACTTGGAAAAGGCCGGGAGATGCGGCAAGATTTCAATTAGATTACAACATGGTCAGACAGAGATTCCGAAATCAGATACTGGATTGTAAGGCGTACCCAGGAGCAGATATAGACTCAGATCACAATACAGTAGTGACGAGGAGTAGGCTGAAGTTCAAGACATTAGTCAGGAAGAGTCAATACGCAAAGAAGTGGGATACGGAAGTACTATGGAATGACGAGATACGTTTGAAGTTCTCTAACGCTATAGATACAGCAATAAGGAATAGCGCAGTAGGCAGTACAGTTGAAGAGGAATGGACATCTCTAAAAAGGGCCATCACAGAAGTTGGGAAGGAAAACATAGGTACAAAGAAGGTAGCTGCGAAGAAACCATGGGTAACAAAAGAAATACTTCAGTTGATTGATGAAAGGCGGAAGTACAAACAAGTTCCGGGAATATCAGGAATACAGAAATACAAGTCGCTGAGGAATGAAATAAATAGGAAGTGCAGGGAAGCTAAGACGAAATGGCTGCAGAAAAAATGTGAAGACATCGAAAAAGATTGATTCTCGGAAGGACAGACTCAGCATACAGGAAAGTCAAAACAACCTTTGATGACATTAAAAGCAACGGTGGTAACATTAAGAGTGCAACGGGAATTCCACTGTTAAATGCAGAGCAGAGAGCAGATAGGTGGAAAGAAAACATTGAAAGCCTCTATGAGGGTGAAGAATTGTCTGATGTGATAGAAGAAGAAACAGGAGTCGATTTAGAAGAGATAGGGGATCCAGTATTAGAATCGGAATTTAAAAGAGCTTTGGAGAACTTACGGTCAAATAAGGCAGAAGGGATAGATAACATTCCATCAGAATTTCTATAATCATTGGGGTAAGTGGCAACAAAACGACTATTCATGTTGGTTTGTAGAATATATGAGTCTGGCGATATACCATCTGACATTCGGAAAAGCATCATCCACACAATTCCGAAGAAGGCAAGAGCTGACAAGTGCGAGAATTATCGCACAATTAGCTTAACAGGTCATGCATCGAAGCTGCTTGCAAGAATAATATACAGAAGAATGGAAAAGAACATTGAGAATGCGCTAGGTGACGATCAGTTTGGCTTTAGGAAAAGTAAAGGGACGAGAGAGGCAATTCTGACGTTACGGCTAATAATGGAAGCAAGGCTAAAGAAAAATCAAGATACTTTCATAGGATTTGTCGACCAGGAAAAAGCGTTCGACAATATAAAATGGTGCAAGCTGTTCGAGATTCTGAAAAAAGTAGGGGTAAGCTATAGGGAGAGTGGACGATCAAGAACGAAGTGCTCGTATTAAGACGGGTGTAAGACAAGGTTGTAGCCTTTCGCCCCTACTCTTCAATCTGTACATCGAGGAAGCAATGATGGAAATAAAAGAAAGGTTCAGGAATGGAATTAAAATACAAGGTGAAAGGATATGAATGATACGATTCGCTGATGACATTGCTATCCTGAGTGAAAGTGAAGAAGAATTAAATGATCTGCTCAACGGAATGAACAGTCTAATGAGTACACAGTATGGTTTGAGAGTAAATCGGAGAAAGACGAAGGTAATGAGAAGTAGTAGAAATGAGAACAGCGAGAAACTTAACATCAGGATTGATGGTCACGAAGTCAATGAAGTTAAGGAATTCTGCTACCTAGGCAGTAAAATAACCAATGACGGACGGAGCAAGAAGGACATCAAAAGCAGACTCGCTATGGCAAAAAGGCATTTCTGGCCAAGAGAAGTCTACTAATATCAAATGCCGGCCTTAACTTGAGGAAGAAATTTCTGAGGATGTACGTCGGGAGTACAGCATTGTATGCTAGTGAAACATGGACTGTGGGAAAACCGGAACAGAAGAGAATCGAAGCATTTGCGATGTGGTGCTATAGACTAATGTTGAAAATTAGGTGGACTGATAAGGTAAGGAATGAGGAAGTTCTACGCAGAATCGGAGAGGAAAGGAATATGTGGAAAACACTGATAAGGAGAAGGGACAAGATGATAGGACATCTGCTAAGACATGAGGGAATGACTTCCATGGTACTAGAAGGAGCTGTAGAGGGCACAAACTGTAGAAGAAGACAGATATTGGAATACGTCAAGCAAATAATTGAGGACGTAGGTTGCAAGTGCTACTCAGAGATGAAGAGGTTAGCACAGAAAGGAATACGTGGCGAGCCGCATCAAACCATGTCTGAACCGTCTATCGTCCATGTTCCACTTCCTTCTTCCTTACATGGCTACACTCCAAACAAATACTTTTAGGAAGGACTTCCTGACACTTAAGTCTATACTCGGTGTTAGCAGATTTCTTCTATTCAAAAACGCTTTCTTGCCATTGCCTATCTACATTTTATATCCTCCCAACTTCCATCATCATCAGTTATTTTGCTTTCCAAACAGGAAAACTCATCTACTACTTTAAGTATCCCATTTCCGAATCTAATACCCTCGGCGTCACCTGATTTAATTCACCTACATTAGGCTATCCTTGTTTAGCTTTTGTTGACGTTCATCTTATATCTTTCAATATACTGTCCATTCCGTTCAACTGCTCTTCCAGGTCCTTTTCTTTCTCTGACAAAATTGCAATGTCGTCAGCAAACCTCAAAGTTTTATTTCTTCTCCGTGGACTTTAATTGTTAGTCCAAACTTTTCTTTTGCTTCTATTACTGCTTGCTCAACATACAAATTGAATAAAAGTGGGGATAGAATACAACCCTGTCTCACTCCCTTGTGAATTACTGCTTCCCTGTTGGGCCCCTCGACTCTTATATCTGCCATCAGGTTTTTGTACAAAATGTAAATAGCCTTTCGCTCCCTGTGTTTTACCCCGGCCATCTTTAGAATTTGACAGAGAATATTCCAGTCAACATTGTCTAAAGCTTTCTCTAATTCTAAAAATGCTATAAACGTAGGTTTTCGTTTCCTTAACCGAGGAGTGGGTGGTGGCCGCCATGTCTGTGGAGCCTTCTCACGGTTCGCGCAGCTCCTCCCGTCGGAGGTTCGAGTGCTCCCTCGGGCATGGGTGTGTGTGTTTGTCCTTAGGATAATTTAGGTTAAGTAGTGTGTAAGCTTAGGGACTGATGACCTTAGCAGCTAAGTCCCAAAAGGTTTCACACACATTTGAACATTTCAACATTTTTTGCACCCGTGACTTAGTAAGCTTTCTTTGGAATTTGAATTATTATATTCTTCTTGAAATCTGCGGGTACTTCACCTGTCTCATACATCTTGCTCACCTGATGGAAGAGTCTTGTCATGGCTGGCTCTCCCAAGACTATCAGTACCTCAGTAGCTCTAACGGAATGGTGCCTACTCGCGGGGCCTTGTTTCGACTTAAACCCTTCAGTGCTTTGTCAAATTCTTCACGCAGTATCATGTCTTCCGTCTCATCTTCATCTGCTTCCTCTTTCATTTCCATAGTATTTTTTGCCATATATCTCTTGAACTATAGGTCAAGCCATGATGTAATTTTTGGGGTACATTCAGTAGCGTATGTGGATGCTCCCTGCTAAATGAGTTACGAAAAGAGTTAATAGCAAAGAAGCAATAAATGTATACGCTGTAATGTCATGCCGATGCGGCAGTTTTACTGTATGAACAGTGAAGATGTAGTTAGTGATAAACGTCCTTCCTTTCATCATATTGTGGGGCTTATCAGCAAAAAGAATTTTCGTAAATGTTAGATACTGCGTATAAAATTGCTGCGAGTCACTAAGTCCTCTCGTTCTCAAGAAGTGGATTGCGCAGGTAGTAGCTGTACATTAAGCAACGTGTACTTTATGTAATAAAAAGTTTGGAAGTGTGGAATAAATACTTTGAAGACTGTATAAGCGTTGCATTCGTTCCTTTTAATCATATCACATGCCACATGTCATCCCAGAAAACCATTTTCACAAATATGATAAAGTTTAAAAGTCAAAGACTAAATAACTTTTCCTAAGCGTAAATATTTTCCCCAATAAGCGTAAATTTCTTGAAATCAATATGTCTCTTGCAGTGAACACTTTCTGAACTAGTCTATGCTCGTTTTCACGGTTCCAGTTATCTCTTTATTAAATTTCATCGAAATAGATTGAGCGGATTAATAGTAATAAATTTAATGGTCATAATTAATGCGGCAGTTTTTCACCCAACTCGGAGTTCATAACGTTACATATTCTGAACTATGTCTCGTACGTAGATAAAATTTGCAGGTTCATGCAATGGTGTAAGTGAACACTGTCTGCAAAAGTGTCGCAACTACAATTACTACTGAAGAAGCAAAAAATTAAAACGTCTTGCCTGATACGAAAATGAACAGCGAAAATGTAATAAGCGATAAACTTTTTTGTAGCCTACCTTTCTTTTCACGTCCACCCCTCAATGGTGCGTCGCTCCCCCCCCCCCCCCCCCCCCCACACGGCCCGCATTAATGATTTTCAGATGTAAGTGATATGTGTACGAAGTTTGATTGAGACCGGTCCAGTGATTTCGGAGGATGGTTCAAATGGCTGTAAGCACTATGGGACTTAACATCTTAGGTCGTCAGTTTCCTAGAACTGCTTTAACCTAACTAACCTAAGGACATCACAAACATCCATGCCCGAGGCAGGATTCGAACCTGCGACCGTAGCAGCAGTGCGGTTCCGGACTGATGGGCATTTCGGAGGAGATGTGGAACATATATACATACACTTTTTATAATATGTATGAAGGTATTTTTTCCGTGTTCTCGATTTTGATCTAATACAATTTATACGAGGACCCTAGCGAGGCTGCAGTTACCAGTGAAAAACCCATAAAAATCCATTTAGCAGTTTTGGAGATTAGCGTGTTCAAAGACGAATAGTCAGACTCGACGTTTTCACAGATTTATTATTACTACGGATCAATATTAGCTGATTACTACGTTAATCTTACCCGCCCCGATAGCGACGCGTGTTTGCAGCCGGCTTCCGACACTGGGGAAATGCTCCGACACCGGAACGAATCCACCTGACGTATTAACGATGAAGACCGGCGTGTCAGCCACCCTCTATATGGTTTACATGCGCTTTACCACATTCGACTATGTGAATACCGGGCTGGTATCCACATTCCGCATCAGTTACACGATTCGCATTCATTTACAAAACGATCGCAAATTTTCATATGGGATAGCAATAGATGCAGATAGCTGGTGTACACAAATTCCGTCCCGGGGATACATTGGTGGTGACAGGAGAGGCTTCCACGATCCTGTAACATTATGAATGCCAAATCTGAAAAATTTCCGTACTGTGTCGATGTGGGAACACAAGAAGATTTTTGTTAGCCTCCTTTTGTTTGTTGAATCCGGACAATATAATAGTGAAACAAATAAACAAGGATGAGAAGAAGTAGTAAAATACCCTGTCCTAGGAGGACTGTCTTCGTTGAAAACGTTGATTAAATTTGTATAATGGTTCCTGAAATATTTATCTTTAACTACCTTGATGACTCTAGCTGTATCTACGATAAATGAAGTTAATTTCTTGTTGTAGTTTAACATATTAAAATGAAAGTCTTACGTGGTAACACTGCTTCATGGGTCATAAGTACCTGAAGATTTCCAGAAACTGTAAAGTTTGGAAGGTGGGAGACAAGCTACTGGCAGAAGTAAAGCTGTGAGAACGAGGCGTGAGTCGTGCTTGGGTAGCTCAAACGGTATAGCACTTGCCCGTGAAAAGCAAAGGTCCTGTGTTGGACTCTCGGTCCGGCACACAGTATTAATCTGCCAGGAAGTTTCGTACCTGAAGATTTATTCCAAATGTAGTCTTGTGTGATAGCAGTAATTCAACAGTGCCCCCTTGACTCCTACCTTGAAGTACAAAGGTCAGTGTTAAGACCAGCGTGATTTGAAGGTCGACTCGAGCCAAAACGTCGTTGACAGACAAACGTTGTCATCAGTCCTCCCTCAGGATTGGGACGCCAGGTGCGTGAGATGAGAAAAGTTTTACCGTGCACCCAAGGTCCTCCTCTTGAAGACCGAGATTATGCAATCCCTCATATCTGCCAAAAGGTATCAAAAGAACGCCGCCGTAAACTTTCCCCGTGACGGAAATGAAAAGCGTATCGGACAGCGAATTCTCATTTACGATTTCGTGCGTCGTAGGTGGTCGCTAGTGGGTGAGGCTAGGGGCTGTGTGAGTGGAAAAGAGCGAGCTGGGAGGGAGGGGCATCTGCAGGATACGTCGCACGCGGAGAGCGATGAGGCCTGGAGATTGCTGCGCTTTCGGTGTGGCCCTACTTCACGCCTCCGCATTGTGCCGGGGACGAGGAATACCCGGCGAGGTGATCAAAGAAGGCTGAGACGACGCGAAAGTGCAGCGTCTCAGGTGACGTCATTTGTGCGGGATTCACGGAGGAAGGGGAAATGCCGGCGCGCGGAAGGCATTGTTTGCGCGGGCGCGATTAAGTCAGCCTCATCACGCGCAGGCGCGCAGCACCTGGCGCGGCCAAGGTCTCCCTCCACATCCTCCTGTCCGCTCACGCCTCGCCGCACTTTCTCAGGCCGAGAATACCTGTCTACTCCATTCTTCGCACTTGACCTTGTAGGTCGCAATTTGAACTCTATACTTCGTTGGGAGGGGGAAGTCAGTAAGTAGTACAGAAGTGGGAAGCAACTCACATACATGTGAATACGCATTTTAACGCCACTGAACAGACAGTAATATTACTGGAGTAAGGGGCTGATCATCATTGTCATCTTTACTTCCAGGATTAGGCGAGGCACGGGTGCCATATTCCTGGGACTTATACATGTCATCTCTTCAAGGGAGTCGCGCAGTTACCTTTCCCATGTGGTTAATACACTACTGGCCATTAAAATTCCTACACCAAGAAGAAATGCAGGTGCCAAACGGGCATTCATTGGACAAACATATTATACTAGAACTGATATGTGATTATATTTTCACGCAATTTGGGTGCATAGATCCTGAGGAACCAGTACCCGTAACAACCACATCTGGCCGTAATAACGGCCTTGATACGCCTGGGCATTGAGTCAAACAAACCTTGGATGGCGTGTACAGGTACAGCTGCCCATGCAGCTTCAACACGATACCACAGTTCATCAAGATTAGTGACTGGCGTATTGTGACGAGCCAGTTGCTCGGCCACCATTGACCAGACGTTTACAGTTGGTGAGAGATCTGGAGAATGTACTGGCCAGGGCAGCAGCCGAACATTTTCTGTATCCAGAAAGGGACGTACACGACCTGCAACATGCGGTCGTGCAGTATCCTGCTGAAATGTAGGATTTCGCAGGGAACGAATGAAGGGTAGACCCACGAGTCGTAACACATCTGAAATGTAACGTCCACTGTTCGAAGTGCCGTCAGTGCGAACAAGAGGTGACCGAGACGTGTAACCAATGGCACCCCATATCATCACGCTTGGTGATACGCCAGTATGGCGATGACGAATACACGCTTCCAATGTGCGTTCACCGCGATGTCGCCAAACACGGATTTGACCATCATGATGCTGCAAACAGAACCTGGATTCATTAGAAAAAAATGACGTTTTGCCATTCGTGCACTCAGGTTCGTCGTTGAGTACACCATCGCGGGCTTGTCTGTGGTGCAGTGTCAAGGGTAACCGCAGCCATGGTCTCCGAGCTGATAGTCCATGCTGCTGCAAACACCGTGGAACTGTTCGTGCAGATGCTTGTTGTCTTTCAAACGTCCCCATCTGTTGACACAGGGATCGAGACGGGGCTGAACGATCCGTTACAGCCATGCGGATAAGATGCCTGTTATCTCGACTGCTAGTGGTACGAGACCGTTGGGATCCAGCACGGCGTTCCGTATTACCCTCCTGAACCCACCGATTCCATATTCTGCTGACAGTCATTGGATCTCGACTGACACGAGCAGCAATGTCGCGATACGATAAACCGCAATCGCGATAGGCTACAATCCGACCTTTATCAAAGTCGGAAACGTGATGGTACGCATTTCTCCTCCTTACACGAGGCATCACAACAATGTTTCACTAGGCAAGGCCGGTCAACTACTGTTTGTGTATGAGAAATCGGTTGGAAACTTTCCTCGTGTCAGCACGTTGTAGGTGTCGCCACCGGCGCCAACCTTGTGTAAATGCCCTGGAAAGCTAATCATTTGCATTTCACGGGATCTTCTTGCTATCGGTTAAATTTCACGTATGTAGAACGTCATCTTCGTGGTGTAGCAATTTTAATGGCCAGTAGTGTATTTGTCACTTGTGTGGTAATCACCGCTCTGACATTCTTTTGTCCGCAGCTCGTGGTCGTGCGGTAGCGTTCTCGCTTCCCACGCCCGGGTTCCCGGGTTCGATTTCCGGCGGGGTCAGGGATTTTCTCTGCCTCGTGATGACTGGGTGTTGTGTGATGTCCTTAGGTTAGTTAGGTTTAAGTAGTTCTAAGTTCTAGGGGACTGATGACCACACATGTTAAGTCCCATAGTGCTCAGAGCCATTTGAACCATTTTTTTGACATTCTTTTCAAATGATTCTTCTACTGAACTCTATACTTTTCTATAACAACTTTAAGTGGTTCAACGTTTAGTTCTTTTCTTCTTCTTTACCGCCCAGTTGATATGTTATCAGGCTAAATGAGCTAAGCGCCAGGTTTGCATAAATTGTGTTTTGTACTTCGCTAGTTGGTAAGTGAACAGGCTATTTACATAATTAAAGAGCTATCTCCAATGATGGCTGATATATGTGCTACGAAGGCCAGTAGATAACATGAGAGATAACTCCTACATCTCATTCATGCTACATGGGATAAGTGCAGAATGTGTTACACGAGATGGCTATACTGGACACAGGGATTATACACTTAACTTGCCCCTGCTGTTTTGTAGCTTGTCTCTTGTGTGTCTTCATTGAGGGTACAATTGATAGCGCATACCATATGAATGATTTAGCGAAGGAAAGTAACAGCAAAACTACTAACTCGAAAGGAGGTCAGTAACCGATAAGAGAGCAAAGGTGAAGAAGCATTTTGTTCCTGATGATGTAATAAACACCACAGCAACAACTTGCATTAAGCAACCACATACTGTTGTTCAGATGAGAGGCAGCTATTTTATGGACTTTCAGCAAATAGGTGATATGATCGTTAACATAACTTAATAAAGTTGGATTAAAATCACCACGCTTGGGGTAATTTAAATAACAAATATATGGTGAAACAGAGGGCTGGGGACCGAGAAGAAAGTTGCAAGAAAGGTGGGGAAGCGATCACATTCAGTGAGGTTGCTGGTGCAAAAGGGATTGTCTACAGATAATAAAAGAGGCCTCTACAGTGTGGTAGAATACGTACCTGAGGTGCACAAACGGTCTTATAGCGAATTGTTTCAAGACTGAACACTAAAATGATTACTAGACAGAAATATTACAAAACGCGTTTAGTGGACTTAGCCCGTGTAGCATTTCAGTTAAAATTTGTTTTTAAAACTCAATGTTTATTTCTTATTTTTAGGTCATGCCAAGTGATCACTTGCTTTCCTAAAGTCAATGAACCAGTGTTAATGTGGAGTTAGTGCATATTTATGTTCACAAATTTGTATAAAGTTTATTCTAAGTAACCTAAAAGCACATTTTCTTACTTAACCCCATTATTCTTTGGTTATGGGCCGTGTACAATTTAAGGGTTTTTGACATTTCTTTTCCTCTCTTCCCAGAACTACTTCATTCTTGCACATCTTTTCATTCTCTGAAATGCAGTGGATGGACTTCCTTTTTTCTGCTTTTTCTTCAAATGATTTTATACTATTGACTTTACCTCTGAATTCTTCTCTGTTTTGAATTATCTCTAGGGCAATACCAGTTTATTGTGCAAATCCTTTGACTTCTTTTCCCCACTTAGAGGTGGAGTTAAATGACGCTATGTAATAGATCTTTTTGGTCAACCGGTTTTCGTACATTCTTTGTTTTCTGCGTTCCCAGAATTCCTTTTCCTTCTATTAAGATTCATACAGTTGTCCCTTTTTATTTAAAATAATATATTTCGAAGCACACAGTGTTTCTGATTTTATAACAGGACTGTAGTACCTGATTTTGACCTTGTAGGGCATCGCTCGTCACGTGTGACAATCCTTTGTTAGTTTGTAAGCAAGGTCCATTTCCAGGTCTTTCCTGTTTTTATTTTTTATTTTATCCAATTTTGAACATCCCTTTACAGCTCTTCCGATCTCATTTCAGTTGCTAGAAGCTAATTTCTCTGTCGTTCGGCAAATATTCAGGTGTCAGTGCCGTATAGAAGTACAGAAACTTCCGTAGTTTTATAGAATAGAAGAACTACTTAAACCAAACTAACCTAAGGACAACAAACACACACATCCATGCCCGAGGCATTATTCGAACCTGCGACCGTAGCGGTCGCGCGGTCCCAGACTGAAGCGCCTCGAACCGCTCGGCCACAACGGCCGGCCCAAAAGGACAGGCGACGAACTACTCTGCACCCCTCGATTTAGAAGGATTTTCTCAGATATTTTTGAGCCAACTTTAATCTGTATTGTTTCATTTTTATTTATTACTGTACGAGAATGAGATGCCTGGTATATCATCGTTCTTTCATTTTGCGCCAGAGGAATTGCCAACTTGATGAAAATGCTATGTGAGTTTCACTACTTAAACTTTATTTTACAATCAGCACCGATGCAAGAACTGCTCTTCCTAAAGCTATTCCTTCTGTCTAAAGAAACTTCTGTATTTATTATTTGTACTCTTTTACAGATCATTCTTATGGACGTCTTATATGATATATCTGTCGCACACGTGAAGAAAGAGATAACCTGACAGACACAACCGGAAAAAGTGAAACACCTTCAACTACCGTGTCCAGTAGCAACTGGGTTTACATCTAAGAGTACATATCAAAGGGTGGCAGCGTCGGTGATTCATTTGTCACGGTCATCGACGATGAGATGGCGCTCAGGATGCCTGTTTTGATTCTGCAGGCAGCAACTATTCTGAGTTGTGAACTGGTGTTTGCAACATTCGTTCTGGGGTTCAACCATGCCTCACCGACGAGTACGTACTCCTCTTCAACAGCTTCACCCGTCTGAATTGGAGCACACTGCGGGCCAGCAGAAACCTGGACGGACGTATCGAAGGATTGCTGGTGTATCGCTGCTTTCAGCAGTGGTCTGCGGAAGATGTCGACACCCGTATACCAGGTTCTCGATGTTAGCGTAGTACATACGGAAGTCAAGATCGATTCATTATGCGAGCAGCGTGGCGGACTAACTTCATCTACGAACGGAATCTGTATGCGAGTGATGGACGTACATGTTTATGGCGTGGACCTATTAAGCTGCCTATTTCGGAGAGCATTCGCTCGCGACACACAGGTTCCATTCCTGGCTCCGTGGTGTTGATGGCCATCAGTTACAATTCGCGGTCACATTTGCTTTTTTGGCTCTGAGTACTATGGGACTTAACATCTGAGGTCATCAGTGCCCTAGAACTTAGATCTACTTAAACCTAACTAACTGAAGAACACCACCCACGTCCCTGCCCGAGGCAGGATTCGAACCTGCGACCGTAGCGGTAGCGCGGTTCCAGACTGAAGAGCCTAGAACCGCTCGGCCACCCCGACCGGCTTTGCTTTTTTCTGCAGGGTAAAGTAAACAGAGTCAACTACATTGCACTTGCTGTTATCTCACTTTACTATGACATGTTCATTTCATTTTGGTTGGATTTGTTATAATCCCAGGTTCGATTCCCGGCGGGGTCAGGGATTTTCTCTGCCTCGTGATGACTGGGTGTTGTGTGATGTCCTTAGGTTAGTTAGGTTTAAGTAGTTCTAAGTTCTAGGAGACTGATGACCATAGATGTTAAGTCCCATAGTGCTCAGAGCCATTTGTTACAACATATGGCTGCAATGACGAATTATCTGTCACAACACTTGTCAATAACCTTGTCCTTCCGAAAGAGATGTTGTTAAAGCATGACGAGAGAAACACGCACAGATAGCGTGATCACTTCCTGAGAAATATCCAAGACGACATAGTGACACTACAGCCCTCTGCGCACCCAACGAAATCGCATATACCAGAATTTCCGCCAGGTCGTTACAAGTGGGCGCGTGTGTGACAGAGTCAGGACGGCAGAAACTAGAGTGTGGCTGTGTGCGTGGATTGTAGACGGCGGAAACCGTCTCGTGTCTCAGCGCATGGCTAGCAGGTATGCCTGTCGAAGGACAGAAGGCGGTCGGTTTCGCCAGAAACACGCGGTCGAACTCTCTTCCGCGTAGTTGAGCAAGGATTGGAATCAGATTGCGGTTTGTAACCGTAGTCATAAAGCCATATACATGATCATTTAGAGCAAGAAATAACAATTTAGAAATCTCTGAGATGAAACAAATAATGCGTCACTGTACTCCATTAGCAGTATCAGTCTAGAAAATACATCGCACTAAAAGTACACAACTAAACATAAATTTACAAAATGCTATATTTATTACAATTTCTCCACAGATAAAATTTGAGATAATGCAGTGTAGAACGCAAACCTATTCCCAAAAACATTTGTGTCCCTTCAAGCATAGTAAATTTAAGACGCCTGAAGTAGCATGAAAAAAAAAAGCTGAATTGAAGTGCCACAAACCATGTTGCACATTGATCTGACTCCAAAAATTGACATTTAGCCCGAAAAACAATACCCAAATTAGGACACGGTAGTAATGACACAAAACGTACAAGCTGGTGGTCCTTTCTTTCATACCAAGTGAGACAGTAGTAATTTTGCGTAAGATTCAGGCAATTCCCTTAGTGTAAATCTTCGTGTTACTAAAAATTATTAAAGCATTTTAAAGATTGCGAAAAAAATATTATTGGACGCTGTATTATCATTCGCAATATTATCCTGAGCAACTATAATCAGCCTGTGAAGCAGAACGTTCAAACAGAGGATTCAGTTACTTTTCTTTCTGCATTACTTAATGAGGTATGAGTGCATTACGTGGGTATTATCGAGATTATCGATGAACAGTGTCATCTAAAAACAAGGTCTGTGCGAAAAAAATTTTAGATAATAACGTCGATATGTTTATTCAATGTAATCAGCACAAAGAAACGGTTCTAATATTACGCCAAAAATCACGAAAGGCTGCCACGACTATTACTGAGTTCGGCGCAAGAGTGACGAATGACTTGTAACTGTTCGTGTAGCTTGTTGTCCAGTTATCTTTCTGTGTGCTATCTGACACAGTTCGCGTTTAAGTCGTTTAGAGCTGTAGGTTAATTTTGTAACGTGACAGGAAAGACTAACGCGTGGAATTTTGACGGACAGTGCGTCTGTTCGGAAACAGGCAGTTGGCGAGGAGGCGACGTGTTTGAAGCTGGCAAATTTGAGCAGACAACTGAATCACTGTTACTGGAGGATGTACCATGTACGAAGTACACCTCGGCTGTCATGAGGTAAACCGAGAAGCTGCTGTGTGTGGAATTTTCCGGAGAGAGACAATCTAAAAACGATGAGTGGCATGAGAGATCAATATGGCGGAAACATAGGGGGTCGCAAATTATTTCATTTCCACCGGAAGAATAAAATTAGTAATAATAAAATTAAGTAGCAGGCAACAGCACAATTGAAAAAAAAGAAAGTAGGAGGAAAACTGTATTAATTAGACACAGTAAAAGATATAGCTACTATCATTCTTCGAAAATTAATAAATGTGAAACACCCTAAGCTGTCAAAGCAAGGCGTATACAAAGACAGCACTTGACCAGCACTATCGATATACAGCACCAGAATTTCTATGAAATATTTAAAATTGGATACTCAAATCAAAGATGTTTAGTACTGATTCTAGAGGGAAAGCCGGTCACTCCAACTCGAAGAATTAGGAAAGACCTTGACAAACGAGAAATTCACCGCAGCTACATTCACGACAAAGATCCGTACAGAACGCTGATCAACCCACAGAATTCTCTCCAGTCACTAGTTCTAGAGCCACACGTACATTGACACGGACACACAGCGCCAGGATGAGCGAGTGCTGGAATAAGAGGAATTAAGAACTATGTGGTCCAATGTAGGCCTGAACGGAATATTTTATTATTACAATATGAATAATGAGCGGGAGTGTTAATTCCAATCATTGAAAACCAAATATAAGTAAAAATAAGTTGCAAAGCAATACAATTAACTGCTGTTTGGCACAAAGAATAACCTTTTTCACCTGTGGACATGCCATTTTGATAATTTTAAATAGTTAATTTAAGAGTAACGCCAAATTTGATGGATTAGTAATAATGTAATGCAAATTGTTCTGTACAAACAAGAAGAGCATTTCAAAACTGTTGAGTTTTTAGTCGAGACTGGTACGTAACATGTACTAGCGATGAGTTTCCGTTACAGTTTTTATTCACTGGAAAGCCCTCAAATAACGAAAGGAGACTGAGTGTAAGATTTTCCTGTGGATCGAAACGAAATAACATATATTAACAAGTCAGAAGTATCATCGCGTTAGACCATATGTTGTATGTATATTTATAGTTTTAGTAGTAACTTTTGTGCTTTTGCGAATTTCCCAGTGGCTGACCGAAAGCTAAATAAGGACTGAAACCATATTGGATCGTTCAGTCAGGTGTATGATCTCGTATGTAAGACACCTGTGGATGTGCGCATAAATCATTCCATAAAGTGTTTCGGTTATGTACAGGACACGACCACCATGTAGCTACGTTTTCAAAGATAAACGTATCTGATCATCTTCCACATCATAGCGAGCTGTAATGAATATTGTCCATGGAATATAAAGGAAACAGAGCTTAACTAAACGTCAGCTTGCTAACCTTTTCTCACATGTTTTAAAATAGTCTGTGGCATTACACCGGCCTTAGGCAAAAACTTCTTCTTCAGATGATGTTTCCCTACTGCAGTGGCATCTTCAATAGGTACATTGTTTACTGTGAATTTTTTGTTAATATCTGTTGGAGTTATCAGATAGACGCTTTCCTGTCTTTACTTGCAAACTGCCTAAATTTTATCATCTAGTGCGTTATTTTATGCTACAGCAAGCACATTGATACGAATAGGCTATCATTACTGTGTACCTTCTGCACCACAAAATGACTTACTTCCATATAGACTTGTTCAGTCCTTGCACATTACGTTCCTTCATGGTAGATATTTCGTAGCAGTAATAGTCCGACACCTAACCACAGGCATATGGTGTTTCACACATACGAAAGCAACACTGGTGCATGCGTTAGTAGTAGTAGTAGCTTTATTCATCCGTAGATCTCTTTTTACAGGGATATAGGACATATCATAGTATTTACAAGTTTAGACCAATTTAAAATAAGCTAATTCGTATACACATATAATTACAGACTTATAGTTAGACACAATCGTTAGATTTACTCGTGGTATACAATACTGTCTTTTACAAATAACTTATTACATAATGTAAGGCCACACTGTTCACTCATACCTCACTATCAGTCACTGCACACACTACACACACATTCACACATTGTTTCATAACACTTCACTCACTACACACACAGAAAAACACACACACACACACACACACACACACACACACACACACACACACACACACGAAAGAGCTCACAAAGAGGAAGAGGTGTTTGTACTGAGCTATGCATAGCTTGGGGGTAAGTATTTCTAGAAAGGAAAAAAGAAGGAAAAAAACATAAAGTGAAGGTGTTACATGGAATGTTGTATGTTTTATAATCATTATTATTTATTTGTAAAAGACTTTTTTTATCAAACCCCTATTCTGTTATATCTAAGCAATCCTTCAATGTATAAAATATATTGCATAAGAGGTACTTTTGAGCTGCCTGTTTAAGTACGTGTATTTTTGCAATTTCTTTAATCTCTTTTGATAATTTATTGTACAGTTTCATTCCTTGGTAGCAAATGCTGTTTTGAGTTTTATGTTTATTTTTTGTTGGTAAATGTAAGTTGAGTCTATCTCTTGTTGCATGGTCATGGACAGATCTGTTTGTGCAGTAATTACCAATGTTATTTTTGATGTGTACAACTGACTGGTAAATCGTTCCTATGCTGTATCGTTACTGGTGATGAGAAATGGTCTTTAAGCTAACATACGTAAAAGAAGGGAATGGTTGAGGCCAAGCACAGCAGCAACTCCCCACCTAAAGACCTGCGCGCATCCACAAAATATAATGTTTTGCATCTGATGGAAAATCGACGGTGTGGTGTTCTACGAATTGCTTTCCCGATGTGCTAACATTTACTGTCAACAACTGAGACGTCTTGCAGACGCAATCCTACAACAACGGCCAGGAAGACAGCGTGAAGTGGTTCAACTGC
The DNA here is from genome assembly GCF_023898315.1 of Schistocerca nitens. NCBI lineage: Eukaryota > Metazoa > Arthropoda > Insecta > Orthoptera > Acrididae > Schistocerca > Schistocerca nitens. The sequence continues at coordinate 464,542,473 of NC_064617.1, read as the reverse complement.
AAGATAAAGCCCAACCGCATTTTGCAACACTGACAAAAAATACTGTAGAGGAGTTGGGTTGGGAAGTCATTGCACGCCCACCTTGCGTCCTCAGATTTTCGCCTCTTTTGCTCTCTGTCCAACAACCTGTAAGGAACTTCCTTTCCGGATGAAAATGAGCTCCGAACACGGCTCGTCGAGTTCTTCGCCTCAAAACCACTGATTTCTACAGCCGCAGAATCGGAAAGTTACTCCAGCATTGGCAGACTGTTGAAATAGCAAAGGAGAATACAACATGTGTCCGGGAAGTAAGGACAAATATGAATTTGCGCCATTTTGTCGTACGAAGTTTGGCAGCTGTGGTTTTCTCATATTTGTTTTTGAAAAATGCTACGAACTTATGCACTAACCCTGCATAAGATTTGTGTTTCTCTTTAGCGAAGTTCCAGAACTCTTAATGTATGGATTTTAGAGCCCATGTCTGCTGAATTTTTTTCTTGTTTTGATCCGTACTATCACCTCTCAAAACACGAAGTACTTTTTATTAACGTCCTGTATAGCCCTTGTAAGTCACTTTCCTCCATCAAATCCGTACCTTCAGTGACATATTTATACAGACCCCTTGAGAGAGCCTCTGCCACTAGTGTACGGAAATCAACGGTGGAAACATCAGCGATAATGATAGTTTCAGTCAGCTCTGGAAGTATTCTTAGATAGCGGAGTCGTTAAGACTGACCGCCAAAAATACACTGCGTGTTAGGCATTTCTGACGGGTTTTTGGTGACATCACTTCATGTCACTCCATCTTCAGTGACTGCCTCCGCATCAACCGTTCAGTTGTTTCCACTGATTCTAAATAGAGCGTGAAAACGTGGTACCACTTCCAGTCGAGCACCAGCGCATGTTGTTTAGGCGCTAAGTGAGACCACACGATTCGCACTCGCTTGGGAACAGAAGCGGCTCGAATTGCCAAGGATAGCGGAGGGCCATGGCGGGCAGTACGGGACGAAGACGAATCGCATCCGGTGTAGTCAGCTGTCGGTCGTCGCAGGCTGGGCACGCTCGCACCCGCGCCTTTGCGGGCCACCTCGCCGACTCCGTGCCGGCAGTGGGCGCTTCCGCCCTCCCGCGTTGTACTCCAGCACGCATGCTCACTGCGCATCCCTTTCCCTGCCAAAAAAAGTCAAGCACGCAGAAGGGAGGAGGGAACGAAATGAAACTTCATAGGTTGAGACGGTGTCTGATACTATTTCAGTGCTTAAAATATTTACAAACGACGTGGCAGTATGTGTCCACTTACCAATGGGACTGCACCCCCTGTGGTCCAAGTCCTTGCACTTTTTCAGATGGGTAGTGTTTCACGAAGCCGTTGTGTCGTCTCCTGAGACACGCTGGTCCACAATGTTGCAACTGGTGCTCGATATCCTGCATACTGGCACTTGGGACACACATTAATGTTCGATCTGGTGCCACACGAGTTCTCTCAGAGAGAGACCTGGAGATCATGCTGGCCAAAGGAATACCTCAACATGAAACAAGCAATTCATAGAGACTTTTGCCATGCGTGGGCTAGCTTTGGCCACCACCATACTGTCACGTGCAAGGTAACGCATGACGACTCAGGTAGTCCGTGACGTACTGTTGTTCCCTCAGTCGTTACCAGCCGCAGCTTGACGTCATACCCGAAGGCGTTCCATACTATAACGCCAATATTAAAACCGCTGGGCTAGTCAAAAACACTAGAAGAATGTGAAAAAGAATAGTATTCCAGCAGGATGTGCTTAAAAAATTTTATTTACACTAATGGTTTCGGGCACTGGTCTATCACAAGTGCACCTAAAAACCATAACGCAACATAAAAAAGAGGAGAGATAGTTCAGACATTAAAGTTATAGAACTACATTGGACGGAGCGTTAAACGAACATAGTAACTACCTGCAGTAACAGATGTGGATACGTCTTCGTCGTTGCGGTAACAAATCGCTTGCCTTGCATACTGCGCACAGCATTGTCGTCAGCAGTCATCATCTAAGATGTGAGGTGTATCACATGAAAGTGCTTTCGAGAACAACTGCATTTGTATGTTATTAAAATGTGACATGTCGCCAGAAGCGGTAAGGAAAGAAACCTCGTAATGTTTACCACTATTTACACTATGTCCATTTGTTCCTTTAACAGTCTCCTCTGCATCACTGTGTGCGACAACTTTAACTGTCAGGCAGAGCATAAAAATTCAATGATCTAACAGTACCATCGATACTATTTCTCAGTATATCTCTGTCCTATACTAATAGCTATTTGAGATACAGGTTGACAATTATTGAACTACATGAAATAAAATCGTCATAACTTGCGAACGGTTTGCGTTAGGGCGTTCAAACTGCACGGTTGGCCGCGGGGCGTGATGAACATTAGTATGCGCGTTGTTCTTTGATTTAGCAACGAAGTTCAATTTCATTTGGATGAGTCTGTCAAAAAATTGACACATATGGGGGACTGAGAATCCGCATTTCGCGATCGAGAAATCTCTTCCCCCTCAACGGATGAATGTGTAGTGTGCAATATCCAGTCACGGAATAATCGGTGCGATATCCCTTGATGCCACGGTGACTACCGAACTGTACGTGAAGGTTTTGGGAGACTATTTCATCCCCATTATCCTAGGTGACCCTAATTTCGACAAGATGTAGTTCATGCAAGACGTAGTTCGACCCAATCGAAGCAAGAGAGTGTTTGCTGTCCTATAGAAGCATTTTGGAGACCGCATTTTGGCTCTGGGGTAACCCAGAGGCCACTGGCATAGGCTTAGTTTGATCGCCATATTCTCCGGATCTGGACACATCTGACTCCTTTTTGTGGGGCTATGTTAAAGACAAGGTGTATAGCAATAACGTCAAAACCATTGCTGGGCTGAAAACAGCCATTCAGGAGGTCAACGACAGCATCGATGTTCCGACGCTTTAGCGGGTCCTGCAGAACTTCGATGTTTCTCTGCGCCACATCATCGCCAATGATGGCAGCCACATCGAACATTTCACAACCAAAATCCGAATATCTGTAGTGATGTTTACATTTAGAACAAAGTGTGTGCACGCCATAGTTTGTAACTAATTTACGGTCTTTTTCATATAGATCAATAATTGTCATTCTGTACATGGTATTCGTACACACAAATCAATATCACTCATAAGAACCGGTGCAGAACTTTTAGTACAATTGTGAAAATACATTTAATGGACAGAATATAAATATTTATACCATACTTTGGTCTAGTATTGGTAAACAACATACATAGTGTCGAATCTCGAAATTAATACCTTAATAAATACATGAAGCTGAAGAATGTTTGAAATTATTACATATGTCTTTAACGTACAACAAAGCGTTCACAATTATAGTGCAGCAGGACACAGAGACTGTGGATGAAGACCGTTGAGTAACGTGTTGGGACAGATATGCAGGGCATGCGATTTTTTAACGAAACGACGACGATGTAGCCACACTTGTTACTATAGGAAGCACTATGTTTCTTTAATGCTGCATCTGATGTAGCTGTACGACTTCCATATTTGAGCTCCCTTCTCTTTTTTATGGTATGTTGTTATGCTTTTTAGATGCACTTGAGAATGGGCAGTGTCCGAGATCTGGTAGGAAAATAAAATATTTTAAACACAGCACTGTGAAATAATGCCTTTCTTCAAATTTAATGAGGTTGTGACGCCCACCTAGAAGAAAATGATAGAGGAAGGGTTCTCCCCAGGTTGCTGCCATACTCGCGATGGACTTACGAATCAGAACAGAGCCGACACTCGCTTCTGGTGTGCGTACTGTAAGACCTTCGGTACACACACCATCAGATTATTTGACTTGTCGCTCTAACGAAGTAGGCGAGTGTCAGCAGTATGTCTCGTGGTCTTATTGTGGCGTGTTTATCTTCTGCCGTTAGGTCAGATGACAGAAATGCCACTTGCACACTTAGAGTAGCAGATTGACGGTGACCAACTTCAAACAGAACTTGATTAATTTTCACACACATTTATTAAAATAATAAAAATAATAAACCTTACTTAACTTGATTCTGGATGCTATTTACAATTGACAATCTAACCTTTGGTCTTAATACGTTAATGTTATTCTCACATATCTCTGATACTTGACAAAGTGTCTATACATTTCTCTTCATGGCTATGTACAAGAATGTGATAATCTTATTAGGCGCAGACTGAAACTGGACTACAGACTAATGCAGACTGACTAATCGGAGGTTTGTACAGTCGTTATAATACCTACGCGTTCAGGTATCACTGCGTGAGTGTGATCCGCGAGGAGAGAAGGTTCTACGTTAGCAGCAATCTCATTGGCTGCATTACATATTAATACGCGGATCGGCGGAAGCAGAATTTGGCCCGTCTCTAAGACAGCGGACTGATGACCATAGATGCTAAGTCCCATAGTGCTCAGAGCCTCTAAGACAGCGCCATCTCGTAGTGCCGAGACGGACGAGCGCTGCGCCTGCGCTGTTGTGCTTAGCGGGGCGCGCTCTAGTGGGAAAGTTGTGTACGCGCTGACTACGCGGAACTATGTACACAACATCGCTGAACTCGCAGACCGTGCTTCCTGGCTATGGCAGCACTCCAAACCAAACCGTTTGTGTCTTGGTCATCATGGCACCCTATGCATGGGACGTATTTTCCCAGTCACATTGCTGCTTATCTTCAACCAGTGGTGTGGGATGACACGGAAAGTTCCGGGGAGCTCAGTACATGTTGTGAGATAGCAAGCGCAGACGTATTTCACCAGCTATCTAGAAGAAAACTTAGGCTCCCTCCCCCCCCCCTTCCATCCTCTTTCTTCCCCACCTCCCCTCTCTTTGCCCCCTTCTCTCCCCCGCGTCCTTTTACATTTCCCTCCTCTCATTCCCTCTCGCGTCTGCCCTTCTCCCCCTTTATTAGTCCTCTCCCTCCTTGGTTCCCCCCCTTTTCTTTTTTTTCCTCTCCTCCCTCCTTGTTTTTCCCCCTCCTGCAGGTCCCCCCCCCCCCATCTGCCTTTGGCTCGGGAGTGTCATCTTTGTGCTGCCACTTTCGTGCAGTGTTCTCCAGTGAGTGTTCTACAGTGCGTGTTTTACAGTGAGTGTTCCGTGTTGTGTTTTTTGGGACTTGTTGCGAACGGCCATCATACTGTCGCTGGGTGTGCCTTTTATCTCTTGCGAACAGAAACCAGACTGTCGCCGAGTTTTTTTAATTGTGTGTCTACCATGTTACTTGTCTGATTCCTGTGTATTTTATCTACATTGCCAACCCATTTTGCTTTCTGTTTTAACTTTCCGCATTTTTACGCCATTTTACACTTTAAATCACCATTTTATCGCCTGTTTTACCTTGTTTCTTTCTTCTTCCTTTATTTAAAAAAAGTCTATAGGCTGTAGAGCAGCGTAGTAAGCTGCTGCCAGCCCGCCCCCTTCGGGGGGAATTGAAAATCAATAAAGAAAAAAAAAAAGGAAACTTACAAACCCTGTCACATGATGATAATGCTTTCTCAAACGAATACGTGACATCTCCGTGACTTCACTGTGATCGGTCAATATATATCCCACACCAGGCCTGTTAACATTACCAAACATGGACGATACTAATGCATTGTGGTGGCCATTCTACCAGTAGCAGAGAACTGTACCTCTGATCGTTTACATACTCGCCGCTGGTGTGTACGTGTACGAAATTACATCGATATCCGAACTCTCTATGATGCTTAACTTTGCTTATGAGGCAGTTTATTGGTTCAAATGGCTCTGAGCACTATGAGACTTAACTTCTAAGGTCATCAGTCCCCTAGAACTTAGAACTACTTAAACCTAACTAACCTAAGGACATCACACACATCCATGCCCGAGGCAGGATTCGAACCTGCGACCGTAGCGGCCGCGCGGTTCCAGACTGTAGCGCCTTTAACCGCTTGGCCACCACGGGCAGTTTATTAGCCAACAGTTTTCTACGAAAGACATCAATATTGATCACTGTCCAACCTGTACTTATGAGGTCGCCGGTTTTAAGTCTGTCACTGGTGAAAGGTTTCTACGTTGACACATACATGGTATGTTGTTAGATGCACCTGAGAATAGTCAGTGACCGAAACTCATAGTGGCAATAAAATATTTAAAACACAGCGTGATGGAGTAATGTCTTTCTTTAAATTTATTGAGGCTGTCGGGCCCCCCCAGACGAAAATGATTGGAAGGAAGGTTCTCCCCTTGTCTCTGCCATACTCGCCACCGCTGACCTTCAGTGTTAGTACAGATTGGTTTAAAGAAACAGAGAAGGAATATGGACGTGCCGACGTAATACAGTGCCACAAAAAAATTATCACACTCGTTTAGAGTTTCCAGTTCACTCAGGATTTATCATGGGAACAGTGCATATGAAGTACCTGAAATGATTATATTTACAGTTAAATAGCACTAGCGGTTAAGAAGGATGAGGTATCGACCCATGGTGAAACACCTATGTCACCACGTGGTGTAGCCTCCGCAATGCCTGTTCGAATGGTTCACGTAGTTCTGTAAGAGTTCTAGGCTGACGAGTCGCTTCTCTTCCCGTCAGATCCCAGATTGCAGAAAAGTCCGGAGGACAAGTCAGGAGTTAGCCTACCATTATTCTTTTGGAATAACACATTGCAAGAAAGACTGTGTATACCGAGCGCTGGTAGCGTCCCCTCCAGAAAATTCAAAGGTGAACGAGAGTTATTGCTCATCGCACTCCAGACCATAAAGTTTGGGAAAGGTGTGCCTTCCCGTAGTCCAACCGGTTCACAAAGGTTCGTATCGACGCGCCTAGGCTCACAAGCCTTTTTATGCTGCTCTTACAATACGACGGCCGGCCGCGGTGGTGTAGCGGCTCTAGGCGCTCAGTCCGGAACCGCGCGACTGCTACGGTCGCAGGTTCGAATCCTGCCTCGGGCATGGATGTGTGTGATGTCCTTAGGTTAGTTAGGTTTAGGGGACTGATGACCACAGATGTTAAGTCCCATAGTGCTCATACGACGATGCTGGCAGGCTTCTGTTCTGTGTGGATGTCCACAACCTCGTCAACAGGTCTGGGAATGTTCACGTGACCACTGATACCAGTATCGTTCAACAAGTCGTGCAGCACGCCCAACATGTGTGTCAGTTCTCCGAAAGGACCGTACCGTCACTCTGAAGGTCACATTTTGACCCTTTTCAAATTCGCTCAGTTGGCTGTAGGAAGCATGAGTGCATCTCTGTGGTACGATTGCCTTCTTGCTTCACACTTTTGTAACACACTGAGCCTTCTGACTTCGAGCATTTCCAATTAAACGGTAGCCATAGAAGGCGCACTTGTAGCAATGTCATTACGCTATTTGTAGGCGGACGACGTTGAAACCATAATTAATATATTTACTATCCACCAGCTGGCATGTGCCGTCATCGGATCAAAATCGACGTCGTCTTTCCAGGTGCACTAAGTTTTTTTCCAGAAATGTACACCCAGTCTCAGCCAATTCTTGTGGTGAAATTATATCGCAGCAGTTCCTGTGTGTATGTGTACTCATTCTTCCAACAGATATGGCATCACATGTTTTCTATACCATGCTAGACTCTAAGGTACAGACAGTGTATCCATAACGAAACTGGTCGCAGTTTGGATATTTTCACTTCGTGTACATTTATAAGTATTCTGAAAGGTTGAGTATAAAATCTTCCGAGTCGTTAGGCCACGTCACACTTCTCTTCAAACTTGTTCAATCCTCGATGTTCCTATCTCAGCAGAGGTATCTATAGGTAGAGTCGTAAAGTCTGAAGGAGAGTACTACGCTGTCAAACGGCTCTGTATATTTTACAGAAATTCTTCAAATCCATATGTGGTATAAAGCACACCAGTGCTTAAAACATTGGTTAAAAACAGTCTTGGTTCCAATTTTAGTTTTCCACTTTTGAACTAAACGTTTCGCCTTATTTAGGCATCTTCAGGTTGATCTTAATTTGGTACTTCTTAGACCGATCCTTTAGACAGTGTAGCTAAAGGGCATCGTCGAATACATCAGGCTAACATCGCCTTCGTTAAATTCAGTAAAATCTTTTCTAGATGGACGTGAGTGACTCCAAGACCTGCTTAGCACGTTCCCGTTCACAGGAGCGAGTCCCGCCGACTGTGAAGTACGGGCTGTTGTAAGACTTCTTAGTGCTAAAGGCCCAAAAGCGATCGATGTTCATCGTGAGATCTATGCAGTCTACGGAGAAAACATCATGAGTGATGGAATGGTAAGAAAGTGGGTGAGAGCATTTAAAGATGGCCGCACAAATGTGCATAATGAACAACGGAGTGGGCGTCCTTCAGTCGTTAATGAAAGTGTGGTGCAGGAAGTAGACAATAAGGTGAGAGAAAACAGACACTTTACGATTTCCTTCTTGCGCGATGACTTTCCTAATGTTTCTCATAGTGTTTTGTATGGCATTGTGACCGAGCACTTGAATTACCGAAAATTGTGCGCACTTTGGGTACCGACAATGTTGACGGATGTGCACAAAACCAAACGTTTAGACAGTCCACTGACTTTCCTTGAGCGGTACCACAACGACGGTGATGATTTCTTAAGCCAAATTGTTACAGGTGATGAAACATGGGTGGCCTACGTCAGACCAGAATCAAAGCAACAGTCCATGGAAGTTGAGCAAGGGCATCGTTTTGCTGCAAGACAATGCCCGTCCGCATGTGGCGAATCAGACCAATGATCTCATCCCATCTTTTCGATGGGAAACTCTAGATCAGAGCTTCCCAACGAGTGGTCCGCGGACCCCCTAGGGGTTCGCCGGCTCTTTCTAGGGGGTCCACGGCCACCTTTCACCAAATCATGTAAAATAATGGGTAAAATTGTTGAATAAAAATGTGAAAATCAAATTCATCACTATAGTTTTTTCGTGTGAAAAACATGTGTACTTTTACTTCAGGCCGTATTCCCAAACAGGTTTAGCCGGCCGAAGTGGCCGAGCGGTTCTAGGCGCTACAGTCTGGAACCGCGCGACCGCTACGTCGCAGGTTCGAATCCTGCCTCGGGCATGGACGTGTGTGATGTCCTTAGGTTATTTAGGTTTAAGTAGGTCTAAGTTTTAGGGGACTGATGACCTCAGCTGTTAAGTCCCATAGTGCTCAGAGCCATTAGAACCAACCCAAGCAGGTTTTGGAAACGCATGTAAACTGGGTGAATGTATTCCCACACATTGCACAACAGATGTCACCATAGTCCTTTAAAGGCAATTCCTTGGCCTCTTTTCTTTCGTGATGTGTTTGTATCCTGAATAATGGGTCTGCCTCTTTTCTTCACAGCCGCGCGGAATGGCCGCACAGTCTGGGCGCCATGTCGTCGTGGATTGCGCGGCCACTCCCGCCGGAGGTTCGAGTCCTCCCTCGGTAATGTGTGTGTGTGTTTGTGTGTGTGTGTGTGTGTGTGTGTGTGTGTGTGTGTGTGTGTGTGTGTGTTGTCCTTAGCGGAAGTTAAACTTAGGTTAATAAATGTTCAAATGTATGTGAAATCTTATGGGAAATCTGCTGAGGTCATCAGTCCCTAAGCTTACACACTACTTAACCTAAATTATCCTAAGGACAAACACACACAACCATGCGTAGGTTAATAGTGTGTAAGACTAGGGACTGATTACCTCAGCAGTTAAACCCCATAGACTTTACATACATTTGAACATTTTTCTTCGGATTTCACGAAAAACTACACACACACACACACACACACACACACACACACACACACACACACACACGACTGTTAAAGAAATATGCATGCTCCTTACACAATAGTAGCCGAACAGTTGAAGTGAACAGACCACAAGCGGCAGCTTCTCAACAGCGAACAGTCTGGATGTGACGTTGATTGCTCTTCGAGGAAGGCAGCACCAACATGTGAAATGTCAATTACCAAGTAATTTTAATCAGGCTATAGTGTATTGTGCAAAGGGAGTAAATCCACTAGTAAGTGTCTGGATACAGTGGGAATTCAAATTGGATAGTTAATTTCGAGTTGTTTTCATTCATCTCTAAACCAAAGACTATTGATACTTCGGGAGAGGGGTGAGGGGGGGTCATTGAGAACATGGCACTTGCATTAAGAAGCTTTCAGTTCCCATGGGTTTCGCTCTGAAATTTAAAGTTACTGTGCTCTTGACTGTCTAGGGGTCCTCCATGGATTTTCGACTGAAGAAAGGGTCCGCCAGCTGAAAAGGTTGGGAATCCCTGCTCTAGATCATCCTCCGTACAGCCCCGATCTTGCGCCCAGTGACTACCATCTATTCCTGCACCTGAAGAAACACCTGGGAGGTCAGCGTCTTCAAGACGATGACGAAGTCAAAACAGTGGTGATGCTGTGGTTAACAAGCCAGGCGGCAGACTTCTGTGAGGAGGGTATTCAAAAACTTGTTCAACGTTATGACAAGTGCCTCAGTATTGGTGGAAATTATGTAGAATAGTAGATTAAGGCACAGGCTTTCGTGTAAAAATATAATTATTGAGATATCTTAACACGGCTGTTTTTAATTTCTAAACAGTACTTACTTAAAAAACACGCCTCGTATATGAGTGCCAGACACTCTACACCTACACCTGAAGTTATGTCATGGTGTACGCTTTCGTGTGACACCAGAAGCACTGTCGTGGTTATCCCGCGTACCCTGACTGCAGAACTGTATGTCACTGTGGTAATTTGACCTGTTGTGTTGCATTCATCGAAAGCATTCGATGGAATGTTTTCCCACGGGATAACGCTCGCCTACATACCGCTGTTGTAATCTAATATGCTCTACGGAGTGTCGACACGTTGGCCTGCTCGATCACCAGACCTGTCCCCAATGGAGCACATATGTGACATCATCGAATGACAACTCCAGAGTCAGCCATGAACAGCATTAACCGTGCCTATACTGACCGACCAAGTGTAACAGTCGTGGAAATTCTACCCACAAAATGACATCTGCCAGTATTACAACACAATGCGTACACGTTTGGATTCAAAATCTTAGCCGTTTCACCGGTTATTAATGTAGCAGCATTTCACATTTCCAATGTTTATCTCTTGCTTACATTAAGCTGTGATCTTGTAATGTTAATCACTTAAATATGTCACCTCGACACACGTATTACCGAAATTTAATTATTCTGCATTAGTCATTTTCGGGTGGTGCGATTCCTCCCGTCTGATCTGGTTCTTGAAGGTGGAAGTTCCTCACCAATATATGTATAGGGAAACAAAAACCTTAGGGTATAAATGCAGAGCTTTGATGAATACTGATTCATACAAGAAATGTTTCTATGAAACGAAAGCTGGTAGCATAGTACCTGAGATAAAGGGGGAGTGGTACAGGCATGCTGAGACTTATTACTAAAAAGAAGTGTAGCTGGAAGTTTCGTGGAATGTTGGTGCAACGAGGGAGGACATGCCCGATTCACATAAGGACGTACCAAGACACCTCCCATGTCAGTTTCAAAGAAGCTTCCCTGGCAGTCGTATTATCGAGTAGGGTAACATAAAAAGGTATGGTCGGAGAGAAGATCTGAACCTGCAGTCCCCAAATGTGAATAGAGTGCATTGATCACTATGTTTCCCTTATCTCGTCCCCACAAGTCGGTGGAGTAGGCTAAGTAACTCGAGCAGTGCTGGGAACAAATGTGATAGGTGGAGTAGAAATGGCTCAACGCTGACTAATAAGGAATGCACCGCGTTAATCGAACAGCAGGATAAAAACGACTATGTATCAGTGAAACGATTGTTATGAAGTGCATGTACCTTGAGCTGTGAAAACTATCACTGAAAAAACTGCAGACAACAGTGGGTTTCGAAGAGAACGGTTAGTGTATGAATATGTAAATATTGTTTTACTGACAGTGGAAGCCATAATAGATTTTCAAATCATTTTGAAAATCTGAATCATGGTGTCAAGCAACTGACTACCTTAAATTTTAGCAGAAAGGGGGAAGGAAAGATTCGGTATATGGTCTCGTCGATCAGAAGAGTGACAGAGGCGAAGTCTAAACAAGCTGGGACTGGACAATGCAAGGAAATGGGCGGTAGCTTTTTCAAAGAAACCCAGTCGGTGTTCACTTTAAGCTACTTACGGATATTCTAGATTTGAATGGCTTGATAGGGATCCGAAATCAACTACTCCGTCATACGGGTCAAGTATTCTAATAAATTAATAACTTCTAACTGCTTTTAACACTAGTGAAAGGTTTGTCTACATCTTTTAGGTGTAGTCGGTTTGTTGCATCGATACTCTGGTCCGTTCATACTAAGATGGCGTACCTGTTTTTTGGGCAGCTGGTCTGAGTGCTCATTTACACAAACAACAGACGCCTATGTTCTCTATTAAATCGTGTGTTCCGAAATTCATTTTACGAAGTACGTTAAGCGTGGTAAAATTATATTGTTACGTACAGCCCATAAGAATTACTGAAGTAATGAATTTTCGACTGTTCTTAACTTGTGGCATGAATTTAACTGTTTTATGTCCCACTTCTTTAGTTAAGTAATAAATTCATACCCTAAATACCGCAGCCTTGATTCAAAATGCAGGTGGCACTGAATTTGTGCAACGAGAATACTGGGTATTCTGTAACGTTAGCCAAATAGACCACTCCGGCCGCGGTGGCCGAGCGGTTCTAGGCGCTTCAGTCCGGAAACGCGCGACTGCTACGGTCGCACGTTCGAATCCTGCCTCGGGCATGGATGTGTGTGATGTACTTAGGTTACTTAGGTTTAAGTACTTCTAAGTTCTAGGGGACTGATGACCTCAGATGTTAAGCCCCATAGCGCTCAGAGCCATTTGAACCAAATAGACCACCCACTGTACACGCTATATAATTAAATATATGATGACAATGGTGTAACCATTTATAAATGTTCTGTCCATATGTCCTTTCACAACGTTGGTGGACTTACAATGAGTAATAGTGCGAGGGGTATTTTTTCCCAACATTCAATCGGTCGCACAATGAAAACCACAGTGAAAATTAAAAATGTCTTATTTTCAAGATTTAGCTACACCTTTTAGCTACTTCTTGGGCAACGACCTTGCCGCAGTGGATACACCGGTTCCCATCAGATCACCGAAGTTAAGCGCTGTTGGGCGTGGCCGGCGCTTGGATGGGTGACCATCCAGGCCGTCATGCGCTGTTGCCATTGTTCGGGGTGCTCTCAGCCTCGTGATGACAATTGAGGATCTACTCGACCGAATAGTAGCGGCTACGGTGAAAGAAACCATCATAACCACACGCCCCTCCAATCCGCATCCTCATCTGAGGATGACACGGCGGTCGGATGGTCCCGATAAGCCACTTGTGGCCTGAAAACGGAGTGCTTTACCTACTTCTTTACATTGTCGTCGTAGTGTGGCACTAACTTTCCAATACCGTCGCAGAAGAAGGCAGCCGCCTGAGATTTCCGACAATTCACTACGCAGGTCTGTTGCTCGTTGCCTGTGACAAAATAGTGTCATAGCCGACGGTTTATGTGAGCGAAGAGATGAAAATCAGAGGGAACCAAGTGTGGGCAGTATGGTCGGTGAGCAAATATTTCCCATCGAAAACGCAGCAGAGGTGCACTTGGGGTATGCAACCGAGAACTGTCATGACAAAGGAAACATATGACAGTTACGTTATGTGAGCTGCATGAAATCAGGCGAAACCCTTCAGCAGCACTTCAGACTTGGCTGGAGACACTACTTTCCAGCCACCTCTACGTACTCGCTATGCACTCAAAACGCTGCGCAACACACAAAGGTTCACTTGGTTTTCTCTGTTGTTTTATTTCATGACCGATTAGAAGCTGAAAAAGTTATAGGCCTCTTAATTTACTGGAGGTGCCACATTTCGAATAGCGATTAGAATGTAGTAGAAAAAATGGCAGGATACAATTTTACATGTACACAGGCAGTGCCTCCTCAATGGAAGAAAGAAGAAAAATTAGAGTTTAACATTCGGTCAACGCTTAGGTCATTAGAAAATCTTATTGAGCTACCATGGGAAAGAAAATCGGCTATGGCCTCGTCAAAACTGCTACAATTTGACTATACAAGTCTACGACTTGGTCAGATTCGACATTATTGAAATTAGTTGCTGGTTTCGGCTTTGCTGATATAGATGCGGAGCACACCACTAGGAGTCACGTCTGTCAGAACTTACAGAAAAACCATACATTTGGTATCGTCACATTGAATTGGTTCACGTTTGCACATAGGTAACCCAACAGACAGATTTCCAAAGTGAGCTGGTGTCACTGAACTTTACGAGCAGCAGCTACGATTTGAATGAACTGCATATCTCCCGTGTCACAAATGGTGACCGTAATGTGCACCGGGAAAATGAGTCAAAACCTGGAGAGATGCTCCATCCACTGAGGTACGAGTCTGTCTGTTTCCCATATGTTGTGTAGTTTCCTATAGTTTCCATGGAATCGTCTTCTGACACCTCAGAAATACGAATAACGCTCTGTCAGTATTGACTATCATCTAGTGTGTCACTGATGTAATTACTGGATATGATGATGGTTGTAAAGCCTACACCAGTAACCAATTTTAATAAAGTGGACGATGATATCGACAAATAAAATACAAAAGCAACAGGTCTCCTCCGCAGGTTACGATTTACCTATTTATTTTTTTCACTTATTAAACGGAGTTTCCTATCTTTCAGCCTGTAGTATTTCTTTCTATTTTAAAATGGCAACACCAGATTGTATTCGCTTGGTTCCAGGAAAATGGTGACATCATCAAGCAGATGCTAGCGGCTTACTTGTTATTTGATTAATTAAGTGATGTTTGTGTGAAGAACTTGCCCATTTATTCAGGGGTGAAGATACATTCCAGAATACGGCATAGTAACGACTGGAAACATGTACAATGCGTCCTTCTTGTATGGCGTCCAGAAAACGAATAACTGCCTGCCTTTCATCATACAAAAGAAGTAAACACCAGCTGCGACAGAATTACTCCAAGATAGCACGCTACCCAAAACGTATTACCAGGAAACAACATAATGTCCTGTAAAACTAAGCTGAAAGACTGTTGTCGGTAATGGGAGAGGTGTAGGTAAGACAATGTTCGGGCAACCTCATTTCGCTGCTTATATTTTTGTTGCTCTGAAAGTACGTCCAGTAAGTAACAAAACACATATTTTTTAAAGAAGGTTGCTTTTATTCAGGATTCCATCACACCAGATTATTCCCCACTGTTTTTGCTAGAAGTCAGTATTTTTCGACATAATCTCCATTCAAAGCGACGATCTTACACCACCTTACTGTGAGGATCTGTCTTCCCGCATGGTACCATACCACTTGTTGGCGGCGAAGCCAACTTCTAACTGCTTCAATGACAGCCCTACCATCCACGTACTGCTCCCAGCGGAGTGCGTCGTTCAATGCGCCAAACAGTTTAAGACGGAAAGCTAGGAACCCAGCGGACACACACCTTTGAGTACCCCAATTGGTGGATCAGTGTGTTAGCATTACCAACAGAGACGTCCAACTGAGCAGCCATGTGTTTGATTGTGATCCGTCAGTCATCTCGAATGAGAGTGGTCTGAACATTGGAGGGGTAACAGTTGTATCCGGGGGGGGGGGGGGGGCTGCCGGCACTCGGGAGTTCGGACGGGTCTGCGCGACCCTGTTGCGATGAAGACGACTCAACGTGCATTTGTTCACTGCCAGGTCTCCGTAGATATTCTACAAAGAGTCAGAAATATCTACGACGGAAATTTTTTTTGCATTACTTGTTGACGCTTTTCTTGTTTTCAGCAGTATACGATCATCTGGTAGACACTAAGACCATAATTTATGTTACTTAACTTTTCAGTGATATACCACTAAATAGACACATAAAATATTCTAAAATAGTCTATACGTGCAAAATAAATTTTTAAAACTGAAATGTCTCCAGATGATGTAGTTCATGTCATACTAACGAAACGGGTTATGCAATAATAAATACACTGTAGCTCCAAAGAAAGTGGTATAGGCATGCGTATTTCAATATACAGATATTTAAACAAGGAGAATACACCGATGCGGGCGGCAACGCCGATATAAGACAAAAAGTGCATAGCGCAGTTGTTAGATCGGTTACCGCTGCAACAATGGCAGGTTATTAACATTGAAGTGAGTTTGAACGTGGTGTTATAGTCGGGGCACGACCGAAGGGACATAGCATTTCCGACGTAGGGTAGAACTGGGGATTTAACCGTACGATCATTTCACGAGTGTACCGTGAATATCGGGGACCTGGCAAAACACCAAAAACTCCGACATTGCCGTGACCAGAAGAAGATACTGCAAGAACGGGCCCAATGACGATTTAAGAGAATCGTTGAACATGACAGAAGTGCAACCCTTCCGCAAATTGGTGCAGATTTCAATTCTGGGCCATCAACAAGTGCCACCATGTGAAGCATTCAACGAATCATCATTGATATGGGCTTTCGAGTTGATAGCCCACTCGTGTACCCTTGGTGACTGCACGACAAAAAGCTTCACGCCTCGCCTGCGCCAGTCAACACAGACATTGAACTGTTGATGACTGGAAACATGTTGCCTGATCGAACGAGTCTCATTTCAAATTGTATTGAGCGGATGGACGTGTACGGTCATGGAGACAGCCTCCTGAATCTATGGACCCTGCATGTCAGAAAGCGACTGTTAAAGCTGGTGAAGGCCCCGTAATGGTGTGGCGCATGTGTAGGTGGAGTGATATGGGATCCCCGATACGTCTAGATACGACTCTGACAGGTGCCACACACGTAAGCATCCTGTCTGATCGCTTGCATCCATTCATGTCCATTGTGGATTTCGACTGACTTGGGCGATTCCAGCAGAAAAATGAGACACACCAGACTTCCAGAATCGCTACAGAGTTGCTTCAGGAGATCTCCTCTACATTTATACATTTTCCCTGGCCACGAAACTTCCCAGACATGAACATTACTAGGCATAGTTGTGGTAACTTGCAACGTGCTCTTCAGAAAAGCTCTCCACCCCCTAGTAGTCATACAGATTTATGGACAGCCCTGCAGGATTCATGGCGTCAATTCCCTTCAGACCTTAGTCGAGTCCACACCACATCGTGTTGTCGCACTTCTGCGTGCTCTCTGGGGCGCTATACGATATTAGGCTGGTGTATCAGTTTCTTTGGCTCTTCAGTGTATCTCAACAGCTTAGTGATAGGTATCAATAACGTAATTTACGCAGTATGTGGAGTACATCCATCATGTAGGAAATTCATTTTCTTTTTTAAGAACTTAACGACGATTGAAGGAATTAATGTATTTTTATTTCTATGTCATTTTTAATTGTTACATAGCTGTTAATGATATTTCATAAATAAAACATGGAAACGGCATGTTTTGCTTCTAGAGGTAGTCTTTTAGTTTTCCAGCTACTACGAATTAATTCAGGTCATTAAATTTTGTAAATTTCTATCTCCATCTGCACTTACTTTAGGAAACAGCGTATCCAGAGCGCCAACACCAAACGCAGCGCACCGAATCTGAAACCCATCAGAAACACGATTATTTGTTACCGTTCAATTAGAATTATCTTAATCTATTTATTCCTATTATACAGTATAGGTGCACAGCAGGTTAAATTTTTTGGGAACAAAATACCAAATTGATGTTGTGTCTACAATCTGGCGTATACAACAGCACGACAGTTTCATGCGTATACTGTGTGAGAAATTACCCCGCCCTACTGTGTTACTGTTTGCGCGGCCCTGACGCTGCAAACAGTCATCAAGGACAATGGGCAGGCCGTGCACTATGATTGAAGTGACATTCATTTACGCTCTGCGCTTAATGGCCTCCATGAATATGTAAAGCGCAGCAAACGGAGGGTTTTGGTGCTGCAATTGCAACAGTTTCCCTGTGACGCGACCAATTCTGCCTAATGAGAACGCAGCGGGGCAGGGATAGAGGAACGTCAGTGCGCAGGCGGCCCGTGTGTGGTTTGCCTCACATACACTTGCGAGCATGCGGCTGATGCTGGAAGGAATACTACTCGAACTAATTAGTTACTCGACAGAAAGGGAAACATTGTTACACGCTCCAAATGTTTCCTCTCTTTTCTGTGACTACCAACGGTCCATATGTGTCCCACAATGGGTTATCAGAGATCCAATTGGGATTTGCTGCCGTGTTATTGCTAAGCGTCAGTGTTCCATTGGTAAAGGGAAGCCTACTGATGGTTAGCAGAATTCTTATACTTACAGACTGCACTTGCAGGTTCTGCTTTCTTCAAGTTTTATTGGTAACCCTCGTTACCAATATTTTCACGTCGAAGTAGTCGCTGTTCAGCACCTATAGTGTGAGTTACAAACTTGTTGGTGGTGGTAAGTTCTTATGGGACCAAACTGCTAAGGTCATCGGTCCCTAGGCTTTCACGCTACTTAATCGAACTTAAACTAACTTACTCTAAGGACAACACACACACACACACGCCCAAGGGAGAACTCAAAACTCAGACGGGGGGAGCCACGAGATCCGTGGCATGGCGCCCTAAACCACGCGGCTGGATTCTCTGCCCAATGATGTGGGTCTGTTTTCAGTATGTCTTGTAGTTTTTGCGCAGTCCCCTTCTGAAACCCTGGAAGTAATTATGAATAATCCTGCTTATCCTGACCCCCTCCCCCCCCCCCCCCCAGCGAACCAACCCTATTGCAAAACGAAATGGCGCGGAATGCTCTTCCCATATTGTTACTTCCGACTAAAACTTTAACTAAAATAACCATGCAGTAACTTTTTTAAATTAAATTGGTAATCAAAGGGTTAATTATTCGGCACTCCACACCCGCCACCTCGCGGTGAGCCATACATTGTGGATAGAAAGCAACGCTCTCTGGTTCCCACTACGAACCACCTCAAGCTAAATGTTCTACATTCATATACCTGTCAGCCACAACAACACAGTGAGACGAAGTAAATGATAGCTACTCATTATATTCTAAAATTATATACAAATACCTCTCATCATATGATCAATATTCATTCCGTAAACTTCTAATGTTTTCGCAATTGTTGAAGCAATACCTACCTGCTGCAGTGACTTCAGGAAGAAGTGACTTATGAATGAAAAACCCTACCTATTCTCTTACATCAGGAGTGTATATAGAATTAAGAGCTTTTTTGCTTGTTACACTACATTTTTACTTCATTAATGTCAGACAGTTAAAGTTAACGTGATGTCGCTACACGGTTGTTCAGAGGTATCGTACAACAAGAAAAATGTACAGCCCTGAAATTTGTTACTGGTCCGGATATAAGGAAAAAAAAACTGTTTCACTCGGCGCGACATCGGATTAAAAGCTGGCGCTAACTTACCCGCAGAGTTGACGAACAGTGATAAGTTGCTGAACCCTTCGGCAAAGCACTCTGTGACACGGTTGCAAATAGCAGGCACGTGCTGGAGACCCGCCAAGAGCAATTGTGTTTATAGAAGCTGTACTTGGACGAAAATGCCAAGGGTAAGTGCCTCTCCGCGTGCGGTTTTACGACTCAACGACTATCGGTAGATTGATAATAGCTCTGAGTGAATAACTTCCTTTGGTTTCAGTTGGAGTCTAACGCCCGTTCAAATCTTCGGCACTGAAGTCATTCACAACGAAACAGTTCTGGGGCACATGCAACGGGCTCCGAAAGCATTTGGTATAGCAGTATCACTTACTGACATTTACATGTCAGAATGTTTATGGAATCATTCTAGCATATACTTCTAGTATAAGCATGGAAAACTGCCTGAAATCTAAAAACAGAATTCTTGGGTCTGTACTACAAACCAACAACGTGGATTGGTTTTGGGATTTGAACAATGAACACCTCTGTATTTGACGAAGGGCTTACGTCCATATAATGATTCAGAGAATCTATGTGACAGACCGAGGTAACATCTGAAAAATGTAGTAAATTCGTTTCATACTCTGGGTGTACGTCTGATGAATGTGGTTTATTGTAGGAATTTGGTTATGTACCAGATTTTTCCAATATTTCCGCATGTTTCTTCTTTTCCCTTGAAGAAAATGAATAAAACAGAAAAGTATGAGTAAATCATTGTAGTACATCTCTTTAATGTTATTATATGTTCTTCTATAATTATCATTTTTTCAGTTGTAATAAACACACTAAAAAGATAAACATCCATTTCCACACTAACCGTGTACAGGAAAGTTAATTACAGAGAAGCAAAGGAAATGAGTTCCATATAGACTTTTCAGGGCACAGACTCGTATTTATGCGACATTTCTTACTTGTCTTGGAGTGGCCAATCGATATTTATTTTAGATCCCATATGTTCAGATTTGTCAACATAATTAATTGTCTAGGGTAATTAGCGTCAATTAATGGAGTTTTGGAAACCTTGACCTACGAACGAAATTTAGCAGTAAGCAGAGAAAGACTCAGTTCGTTAACGAATAGAAAGTACATGCGTTAATATTGCTCTGTCATATTCTCATATTATACTTATGGAATAAAATAACTTGTTTCTTTCACAGTGTAGGCTCGTCTAACTTGATATAAAACCTCCTTGCTAAATGAACTGTGGAGGGGAGAGAACAAATATGTAGCAACAAAATAACAATTTCACCAATGCCGCGAGAAGTGCGTATATTGATTGGACATGAACCTCAGAATTGAAATGATACTGACTTTAAACGCTACGAGTGTCAATGCTCTTCAATTTCTCCGTCTACAGCACTGTACGGCACAAACCATTCACAAGTTGACATAAACTGATGAAGCAAAACATTAGGATCACCTCATTTACAGCGCGTTGTTTCTACTCTGGATCACAATCCAGAAGCAATTATGTGTATCATGGAGTCCTTGGTAGGTTTCCGGTAGTGTGTGGCGTCAGATTTCTACGCACATGTTCGCAATTCCAGTAAGCTATGGGGCGGGGGTCTGTGGGCGCGGAGCATGTGCCCGATAGGGTCCCAGATATCTTCCATCGGATTCAGATCAGGCGAATTTGATGGTAAGACATCAACGTGAGTTTACTGCCACACTCCTCAAATCACTAATACGATTGTGGTCTTGTGACACAGACAGTTATCCTGCTGGAAGGTAATTCGCCGTCGGGAAAGACATAAAGCATGGTAGGATGCATGTGATCCGCAGTTATGTTCACACACACAGACGCCATGGTGCTCTCAATTACTACAACAAGTTTCAGGCGAATGTCCCCCATAGCATAACACTGGTCCCCGTGGCCTGCGTCCGTCACATGGTGCATGTTTCGAGGAGCCATTCGCTTAGATGTCTGCGTTTTCGGACACGACCATCGCCTGGTGTAGCAAGAAACGCAGTTTCTTCGACCACACGATTCGCTTCTATTGACCTACGGTCCTATCTCGATGTTCCCTTGCGGACCGCAATAGTAAGTGACGATGTGGTTGGTTAACAGGTATCGTATACTGAGGAACCCCGTGTCCAACAACGTGCACTCAACAGTGTTCTCTGAGCCACTTGTGCCTGCACCAACATTGCAAAACCTCAGATTTCTACGTTCTGTGGTGAGGTGTGGGCGTTCAGTTCCTTATCACCTTCTTACGATTTCACTACGCTTTAGATACCTTCCGTACAGGCTGAAGACAGTATACGTGAAGAGTCGACTGACGTTATCTTTTCTGAGATGCTCGTTCTCAGGTGTCGGGCCATAGTACACTGTCAAATACGCTTACGTCAGTAAATTTCCCCATTTGCGGCCCGTATTGTTGCTACGCTGATTCAAAAGGCTCAAATGGCACTGAGCACTATGGGACTTTAACTTCTCAGGTCATCAGTCCCCTAGAACTTAGTACTACTTAAACATAACTAAACTAAGGACATCACACACATCCAAGCCCGAGGCCGGATTCGAACTTGCGACCGTAGCGGTCGCGCGGTTCCAGACGCTACGCTGATTCCTCAAACGTCTCTGCTCCGTTTATGTACTCTGATGGCCAAAACATAAGGAAGAAAGAAACTTTCGCATGATGTGTCACTACCAGATATCATTGCTCGATGAGATTTGAACGTTACATAGCAAGTATAGTATAGTACAGAAGATTACAATTACGAATAACCGTCACTTAGGATGTGGAAAGCGAACCAAAGCCTGCGATTTATTGGCAAAACACGAAGAAAAGGCAACTAAAGAGATTGCCTATTGTACGCTTCTCCTTCCTTTTCTGGAAAATTCCTGTGCAGTTTGGGACCCGTATCAAATAGGAATGACAAAGGACATCGAAAAAGTTCAGAGAACAACGGCACGTTTGCATGATCGCGAAATAGGTGCCGCGGATGTGAAGAGCAAATTGGAGTGGCAATAATTAAAGCAAAATCTTTTTTCGTTGCGGCAGGTTCTCTTGACCTTTCAGTTACCAAATTTCTCCTCCGAATGAGGAAATATTGTTTTGGCGCCCACCTACATAGCGATGAATGATCATCATAATAAGAGAAATCAGAGGTCTCAAGGAAATGTTTAAGCGTTCGTTTGTCCCGCGTGCTCTTCGAAAATGGGGCGGTAGAGAAACAGCTTGCAGTTTGATCGATGGACCCTGTGCCAGACACTAAATTGTGAATTGCACTGTATTCATGTAGATGCAGATACAGATCTAAAAGAAATACGCAACGGAAGGTCAGATATGACACTTTTATTCAAAAACAGTAATTACACTTACGACACTCCGGCTCGTTAGGGTCCGCTGGACATTACAAAATGGGGGAAATGCTTCTTAAAAACGTATGTGATCATCAGGGACGGCAGTGCATGCTCTGGAACGCGCTCCCGTGCTGGTCACAAGTTTGATAAGCAGTTCTTGTGGGAGCGTTCCAGTCCGACATCAGCGTCTTCTACAACTGCTGGATGGTAGTTGCCGGATGCAGACGTGCTGCAATATGCCTTCCTAACGAAACCCACACGTGCTCAATGGGGTTTAAGTTGGGGGAACGGGTGGGCCGGGAGCTTCCGAAAATTCTCTCGTTGCAGGAGTTCCTCCATCAGCACAGTTCTTTCTCGTCACTCATTGTCATTCATTAAAATGGAGTTAGCGTCGAATGCACACCTAAAAACAGAAGAAAGGTGAGGAGTAAGGTGTCACGATAACGTTGACCAGTGCGTGTACCGTGTTCAAAGATCTGAACCTCCTTAGGATCATGCAAATTTATGCATCCTCACAACAGCACACCTGGAATGTAGGAGTACTTTCTATGTATGCTATGTTTCTAGGCAGTGACATACACTGAAGCTCCAGAGAAACTGGTATAGACATGCATGTTCAAATACAGAGATATGTGACCAGGCGGGATACGGCGCTGAGGTCGACAACGCCTATATGACAATAAACGTCTTGCGCAGTTGTTAGATGATTACTGCTGCTTCAACGACTGGTTATCAGGATTTAAGTGAGTCTGAAAGCAGTGTTATAGTCCGGGCACGAGCGATGGGACGCAGCGTCTGCAAGGTAGGGATGAAGTGTGGATTTTCCTGTACGATCATTTCACGAGTGTACCGTGAATATCAGGAACCCGGCAAAACATCAAAACTCCAACATCACTGCGGCCGGAAAAAGATCCTGCAAGAACGGGACCAATGACGACTGAAGAGAATCGTTCAACGTGACAGAAGTGTAACCCTTCTGCGAATTGCTGCAGATTTCAATGCTGGGCCTTCAGCAAATTTGTGTGCGAACCATTCAACGAAATTCCATCGATAAGTGCTTTCGGAGCCGAAAGCCCACTCTTGTACCCTTGGTGACTGCGTGACACAAATCTTTACGCCTCACTTGGGCCCGTCAACACAGACATTGGACTTTTGATGACTAGAAACGTGCTGCCTGATAGGACGAGTCTCGTTTCAAATTGTATGTAGCGGATGGACGTGTACGGTTATGGAGACAGCCTCAATGAATCCATAGACCCTGTGTGTCAGCAAGGAATTTTTCAAGCTGGTGAGGGCCCCATAATTGTGTGGGGCTTGTGCAGTTGGAGTGGTATGGGACGCCCGATACGTCTAGATACGACTCTGACAGGTGACACGTACGTAAGCATCCTGTCTGATCACCTGCATACATTCATGTTCATTGTGCATTCCGACTTCGGCAATTCCAGTAAGACAATACGACACCCAGACGTCCAGAATTGCTACAGAGTGGCTTCAGGTGCCTCCCTGAACTTAAACATTTCCGCTGGCCACCAAACTCTCCAAACATGAACATTATTGAGCATACCTGGGATGCCTTGCAACGAGCTGGTCAGAACTCGTATTCGTACGGATTTCTGGACAGCCCTGCAGGATTCATGGTGTCAGTTCGCTCCAGCACTATTTCAGACATTATTCGAGTCCATGCCTAGTCGTATAGCGACAGTTCTGCGTGCTCGCGGAGGCCCTACACGAAATTAGGCAGGTGTGCCGATTTCTTTGGCTCTTTAGTGTATCATGCGTCCTGACGTTTTGCGCACCAGAGTGTACCTTTCTCACCGTGGCACGTTCTTCAGTGCCATCAGGTGGTTTTCAATCTCACTAAGATGGTCGTCCCAGTAACGTTCCATTTAATATGCTGTTCGATTTAATATGCTTGCATAGGCTTTAGTGGCTGTTATGACCAATCGGAAATAGGAGAATGAATGAATTAAATCAGTTTTGTGTGTGATGCACGTAACTCCTTTGCACATTCTAGCCTTGCACGTTGAATGAAGCTGAGTCAGCCAGGCCACGGAATACAAATGTCAAAGTACGAAACTAACCCATGTAGCCGCTAACGGAAACCCACGGCCGAACGTTACTAATTGACTCATACCTCAAAGAAGTTATTGCATACAGCGACCAAAGATAAATTTTCTACCTAATTCAGCGAGTAGTAAACATTGTAAGCGCCATTTGGTTACTATTTATTCTCACTTTTTTTAAAATGTGTCTAGATTATAAAACAGATGAAATAATGGACAAGTGTGTACCGTATTAAATACTAAAATAAAATTCTTATATATTAGTGTATCTACGGATAATGCTATTCTGCGGAGGAAAATAAAATAAGTAGGAAAGACGAGGAATTGAGAGAGAAAGAAACAGGGAAATACAAAAGATTTCTGGAATTTAGGAGATTCATACTACTTGAGTGTACTACGCAACACTACACTTCACTATATATCTGTACATGACATCAGAAGTAATACTTATTTTCTCATTTGTCTGGAGCTTAAGGCTTTGTCATGCTCTTATGAAATCCTTTAAGGTTCTTCCCTAGGTTAATTTCCTCACTTTTACGCAAGAACATTGTGTTTCGATACGTGGTCTTGGCGCATCTCATCGTGTGACTTCTAGTCTGTCTTTTGGCGTCCAAGACTTGCAGATTGTAAGCCGATATTTTGCCTATCAGCAGCTTCAGCGCATCTTATGACACACTTCGAGACAATGTGGTTCAGGGCGTCGACTGCCCACGTTCACTGGTGTATGTGGTGCAATTTATTTTTAGTAAGCATGTGGTATATGGACCTTATGAAGAAAGGTAGTGTATTCCGCGCTTGATCCGTGAAACGCAGGACAGTTTTGATCTTTCTTTTCTGGTATGTAGGAAGTCATAGTTTCTCATCCGTGTTTCTGCCCTGTCTCGGATTTGTTTTCATATAATTTTCACCCTTTTTAAGCCAGAATGAGAATTTTTCTGTTTTACAGTAGATCCTGTGGTAGTTGGTGTTTCTGTAAATGGGACTGAATTCTCTCATGTTGAGAAATTCTAAATGTGCCTGCCGGACGCAAGAGTATCCACCGTTCTTTCTGAAGGGCCTCCACTGCCTTTCTCTGACTGACTATATGCGCCATCACCGCCATCACATTCGCCCCATATTATGGTTACATGCATAATGAAAAAATTTGGGAAGTAGTTAAAGCAAAAAATTGACTGACCTACTTTGAAATTCACTGAGAAATTGTGGAACGTTTCGAGTAATCAGGTCGAACTGAAATTGCAGAGCTCGTCGACTTCGACAGTACAGTTCAGTCGCTGGAACAGTCGACATTATGCCCTCATCTGGCTCATATTTGCCTCACCGTAGCAGTAACATCGATAATCGGTTGAATTACCTTTTCAGTGTTTGTAAAACCTGACATGATGTCCTTGGAGGAAATCCGCAATCATTGGTAGCGAAACCGGGTTTCTTGTTGTCCGTCTTGACTGCTTGAATATTTTTAAATGACCGGTTTTGGTTCAAAATGAGCCATGTGATCTCTCAAGTTTTCTCGACCTGGGCGGTTAATATTGTGGTTTCGGGTATTCTGCCGAGTTCTTGTTCCCATTTGATGCATAAAATTTAGACGACCGTTCCAGCCATTTGGTTGGAGTCCAGGTAGGGAATAAACAGCAAAACTCGCTGAGCCAGATCGCTGGTCGATCATCTGCGATCGGCTTATCTTTGGCGCGTCCCCGGGCATGAGCATCTTTGCGCTTTCGGCTGGAGCTCGCGGGACGGCGAGAGACACTCGGTTTGTGGCGGCCGGTGAGACTGGCGGAGTTGTGGCTCGGGCGTAAGCACATGTGTGATGTCTGTTACGCTGGGGCTGTTTGCGAATCGTGAAACTCCTGCGGCGGTTACTGGTTGCCTGGAAGGAATTTCATATAAACTGTGCCAAGCCTCGCAGTGAGCGGGGAGTCCGGAATTGGTGATGTTTGTACAAATTGAGGTGCCTGTGTGAGAAGCACGGCGTGGGCCTCTTGGTTGCTTCGTCCTTCTAGCAGCCACCGCAAGCGGATGTTCGTCCGGAATGTCTACAGTTTGTGGCGAGCATAGTGTGAACAAGTTATCGTAGGATGTGCTTCCGGCCTGACTCTTAGCCTGTGTTATTTGTAGGTGCCGATCCCTTGTCTGTTACTGCTTCCGAGTGTCCTGTAAGACTTCACAGCAAAACTGCGATTTTGTGGCATTCTGTGTTTCTGGCTCAGCCTCCGCCTAGAAAAGGGAAAGATTTGGAATTCCTTAATGCTGTAATTCAAATTTAGTTTACCTGGTTATTGGCTTAACTCGCGCTTCACGCACTAAATCAGTTGATACTGAATTTTTTTTTTAATTCCTGTTTAATGTCAGACAGATTCAAATGTAACTTCATTTATGTATTTGAAATAAATGTGTTGGATTGACCTTAATGAATTATGTGCACTCGAAGTAAGGGACCCAGACCTTCATTAGTGCTTAACAGTGGCGTGTGGTTCGGGTTGTGGGCCCCGTGCTCGGACCACTCGCCGCACTTGAAGAAGACGACTGGGTTGGCCACAGATATACTGGGGATAAAATGAAAACAACACCACGGAACATCAGGAAGGACACTACGAATCAGCGTCGACGATCCTCAGATGTGACTGTATCGATTAGAAGAAGAACCCTTGCAAATTATAAGCAAAATTTACATGCTACGTCACACGATAACTGTGATGTGGTATGAAAAACTTGCTGATAACCAGTACAGTCAGACCTGAGGGATGGTTCATGTTGAACCGAAACAAGTCAATTTAAAAAATTAAAGGAATCAAATAGGGCTATAAGAAAACTTCTATGAAATAGTATATACTGCAACAGACACTCGTTACTAAAAATTTACCCGCACGACTCGTTTTGGCAGCACACTGCCATCTCAGGTGCATTTAGCGTTACTTTCACTTTGTAATTAAAACGAAGAAGGTTAGTTTCCTATGTTGTGTGTGCCAGTGAGGCTATGTATCTAAAAAGACACCTGCTCGGGAAGATATATATTTTGTAACGTAACATCACTGGCGCACACAGCAAAGGAAACTAACGTCACTTCCATGACGATGTAAAAGGAGCTGTAAATGCACCTGATGATGGCAGCCTGCTGCCGAAATATGTCTTGTTAATAAGATGTTAGAAACAAGTGATTGCGCGGTTCTGGCGCTGCAGTCTGGAACCGCGGGACCGCTACGGTCGCAGGTTCGAATCCTGCCTCGGGCATGGGTGTGTGTGATGTCCTTCGGTTAGTTAGGTTTAAGTAGTTCTACGTTCTAGGGGACTTATGACCTAAGATGTTGAGTCCCATAGTGCTCAGAGCCATTTGAACCATTAGCCAAACAAGTGATTGTTGCAGTACACATTGTTTCAGAAAAATCATACAGCACAGTCGCAGCTCTAAAACAACATTCACGTAGCATGGATAAATTTAAGTCAAAATACGAGTACTACTTTGCAGCGGTCCAGCCTGGTCACGGCTCGCACTGGCTACCTACGCAAGCCGCGGCGGCTCTTGGCACGCGCCCCGCTGGGAGGGAGAACGATGTGCGTGCGCCGGTTGACGCTAATGGCGAGTACCGCGGGCGGGACGCGTGGGCACAGGACGCAAATACTCGTACGCTTCTGCTCTCCACACTAATGGCCGCCATCCGCCGCGCGCTGGCTGCCCACTGCGCTCCGTTTTGGCAGCCGGAGCTGCGCTGCTGCTGCTGCTGCTGCTGCTGCTGTTGAAACCATTCCAAAGAGCCTCCCTCTCGTAATATAGTTCGAAAGACTTCGTTGTACGAGGGCGTACAGGAAAGTAAATGGCACCACACTCAATATGTGTACTTTCAAACTGCAGTCTACAATTCTGTTTCCTTTTCTTTCTTTTCACTTTATGGTATCTATGGCGGCAAAGAGCAGGGAGAGTGGGGTGGAGGGGTGGAGGGGTTCAGGGTGGAGGGTGCGGGGGAAGGTGGGGGGGGGGGGGGAACAGGCACCAGACGGTCTGTTCAGCTCGCACTCTTAATGAGATGGGAGGTATGATACCGCAAGGAGAATATGAGTACTGGAAGACCTAAGTCAAAACAAGGAGAGCCAGTAAATTAAAAAATTTTCCCCCTGGTGTGCAAGATTAATGAGACAAGCAAGATACCGTCGGACCTCGAGCTAGAAATGCAAATGTGTGTGAAGTCTTAGGAGACAAAACTGCTGAGGTCATCGGTCCATAAGCCTACACACTACTTAACCTAACTAACTTACGCTAAGTAACCTCCGACGGGGGCAGCCGCCCGGACCGAGGCAAGCCGGCCAAGACTGTGCGTCGGGTCTCAATCTGAATGTAGTAATTCCATATCTAAGGAAGCAGGTACAGACAAATGTGAATATTACCGAACTACCAGATAATAAATCATTCTTGCAAAATACTGGTGCGAATTATTTAGAAAATAATGGAAAAATAAATCCGGATAAATTTGAATGGTAGTCTGCACCAGCGATTTCGTGCAAAGTTTGCGTGTTATCGATATCGATACTGGCAAGATGTAGGTCCAAGAAATTCCAAGACTTTCGAAAAGGAGAATTTTTTTTCCTATGATATAATTACATATCAAAATTTTCTTTTCCCTTGCTTTTACTGTGCCGGCCGGTGTGGCCGAGCGGTTCTAGGCGCTTCAGTCTGGAACCGAGCGAACCCTAAGGTCGCAGGTTCGAATCCTGCTTCGGGCATGGATGTGTGTGATGTCCTTAGGTTAGTTAAGTTTATGTAGTTCTAAGTTATAGGCGACTGACGACCTCAGAAGTTAAGTCGCATAGTGCTCAGAGCCATTTGAACCATTTCAATCTTTGAAATTAAAAATTCTGTTTGGTGAAGCAGCGCACTGAACCGCCCATGATCAAAGAAGAATGGAACAATCGTCGCCCTACCTCCAGTTTCTGGAAAGGCTGTGAGAATAGAACAAAACGCATCTGAAGAAAATGTAATTAGATATTTTGCGTACTTGTAGATTTCTCCTTTTCTCACACACCGGCTCACCGACCAACAACACAGAGTTGAAAACATTGGTTGATGAAACGACTAAGAAAAGTATTGGGTTAATGTACTATGTAAGAAGAAACGATATAGATTTACAACAGTACACATCTATATATAACTACATACATGGTTCTGCAAAAGTTAAGGAGCAACTAGAGTTAGTAACATGGAAACGAATGAAAGTGTGGGAGCATGTTTCCATAGCTCTCCCAGTCGCACGCAGAAAGTTTGACGTCTCATGGTGTGAGATCAGAGACACTAAGGTGCGAAAGGGGGCTATCCCCGCAACACTAGACGGTTGAAGGAACGGGAGAAGAATGTGTGGGTCAATCAGCAAGCAGCTACGGTGTACTGTGGTGTTCTCGAATACAACGTGGCTCGGAGACAACATTTTAATGACCTCACGCGTGGAAGAATCATCGGGAAAGGGGGATAAGGGCGATGTGTGACTTGTACCCCAGGAGCTGGACATTGCTCACAGTTTTACTTCAGGTGCATGGAGAGCGTTCCATATCACAGACACTGCTGCCCGAGGGGGAGGAAGTGGTCGAGCATGGTCGACTACAGAAGGAGATAACGAGTAAGTGGTGCAACGCACGTTATCCCACCCTCCACAGCGACACGACAACTGCGTGGGGACTGATGACCTCAGATGTTAAGTCCCATAGTGCTCAGAGCTATTTGAATCATTTGAACTTGTACTGTGAAACCTACGTTTTTACCGATTGGCGAATAAATCCTAAAAACTGTAGAAGTCGACCTCCCGGAAGACTAATTTGGATTTCGGAGAGGTATAGGCACAAGTGAGGCAATAACAACCGTATTAGATATACTCTCTCGTACGTTTATGGCATTGATTGGTTTTGAGAAAACATTTAGCAATGTTGACTGGAATACACTCTTTAAACTGTGAATGTAGGAGAGATAAAATTCACAGAGCGATAGGTTATTTACAATTTGTGCAGGAACTAGACTCCAAATGTTAAGAAGACCTTTCTGAAGGTCTTTGTGTGGATTGGAGCCGTACGAAGTCAGACGTGGACGACAAGTAGTTAGTAAAATAAACAAAAGCTCTTGAAAAGTTGTGCTGCCAAATGAATGCAGAAGATTACATGGCTGGATTGAGTACGTATCGATGATGTATGCAGTTGAAATGGGAAAAAAATTTATGACACAATTTAAATAAGAAAGGATCATTTGATAGGAGACACCCTAAGGCGTAACAAGAATCATCAGTTTGGTAACGGTGGGAAATCAGTCTGTCTGCCTGTGTGTGTGTATGTCGTGGAGGAGCGAATGGAGTTAGAAACTTTAAAATCAGGCCAAGGGACGAATACAGTGAGTACGTTCAAAAACATGTAGGCAGCAACAGTTATTCAGAGATGAAGAGTCTTGCTCAGGATAGAGATCAGCATCAAACCAGTCTTCGGACCGAGGAACCTAACAACAACAAGCATGTGAGAGCTCATTTACTTCACTTCGACGGGTTACGGTGGGGTCTGTTTTATTAAACCATATTTGATTCTTGCAGGCTGAGTAGATAGCCGACCGCCCCATCTGATTCATTCGTTTTCGAGAAGTTTCCTATTGAGCGTGACAGTGCGCTATCTGATTTCACGGACACAGAATTTCTGAACTTACTTCCTTTGCGACCGTGTCGTAGCTACTTCAGAACGGTAATTCGTAGATACCTAAAAAAACGTTTTCCCTCAAAATAAACGGAACCTGAAAACCCAATCTACACATTGGTCTCTCATAGTGTGCAACGCTTGTACCATCTTCTTCTTCTTCTTCTTCTTCTTCTTGTCGCGAGGCTCCTATAGCTGTCGCCGCATCCGGCATCTCAGTTGCCAAAAGCATCAATGTCCCATTGTTCCTCATCCTATTCCTCTTCTCTCAATTCACCTCTACATTCACCTTCTAGGAGGTTACCATTAAAGTATTCTCTCTGGCACTTCGTCATCTTCCGTTGTTCTGACGTGCTGCTAATCTTCCTAGCTGTCTTTTTTTCTATTCCATCCGTAAAACTACAATGGGTCTTTTCCTTATTTTTCAATTTCTTATGCGGTCAGGTCGGGAAATTATAAAATACTCTTCTCAAGCGGTCCATTTCTTAAGTTTGGCTCAAGATCTCAGTCGAAACCCTTGGGCGCCGCTGAGTTAAATGCACATTGATGAAAAGCAAGGCTGCTCAAAGACACACTAAAATATTTATTGTGTTCCCACGTGACTCAGCTCGCGTCAGATGCAACAGAAAACCAATAAATTATTCATCCTTTAGTCGTGTGTCCACTGTTAAACTTTCTGACAGGTTGAAACTGTTTGCTGGACCGGTAGTCGAATCTGTATACCTACCCTTTTCAGTCAGTGCTTGTATTGAAGAAGTGTTTAATCATGGCGTTTCTGGTGTGCTAAAATTTAAAAAAAAAATGGCTCTGAGCACTATGGGACTTAACATCTTAGGTCATCAGTCCCCTAGAACTTAGAACTAGTTAAACCTAACTAACCTAAGGACATCACACACATCCATGCCCGAGGCAGGATTCGAACCTGCGACCGTAGCAGTCGCGCGGTTCCGGACTGCGCGCCTAGAACCGCGAGACCACCGCGGCCGGCGTGCTAAAATTAATTTGCGAAATACAAAGACTGGAAGCGTAGGTCGACTGACTTTTACAAGTTGCGAAAAAGACAACAATGAAATGTAAAGTACAAAGTTAACGGGTTCTGCTGAAATCACTACGTCAGCTCTCCACCAGATTACGTTTTCTGACGAGGCAATACGTAGTGGACTACTGATTCACATTATTTTAATATATACACAGAAATTGTCTTTAGTGGGCATTGATGTGCTTTCGGACGCTTCAGATAAGGAAACTGATTAGTTCAATAGCAACTGCAGCGCCGAGAGAAGATATACGGTTCTTATGAATACAATGAAGTCAATGCTTTCTGCAACAACCTACATTTAACGCGCAAGCACATGGGAAGATGCATTTATCTCTGACACGGTATCTCCGCAATTTATACTGCGCTCTGCAAGTCTAAACTTATGGCCAAACATTTCCTATTCCCAT
Source organism: Schistocerca nitens (assembly GCF_023898315.1). NCBI lineage: Eukaryota > Metazoa > Arthropoda > Insecta > Orthoptera > Acrididae > Schistocerca > Schistocerca nitens. The sequence goes on along the minus strand of NC_064617.1, from coordinate 464,509,636 downwards.
AAACGAATCTACCAACTATAGCGATTTTTAACGTATCCACTAAGAGCGCTATTCAATTTTTGATATTTGCAACACTGTCACAGTCGGTAGTCTTGTAGAGTACTAACGGAGATGAGCTCGGCGATTAAACCTTTCATAGGACTAGAAAGTCACTCATCCTCATAGTGAAATCTAGGTGTCCAAATCCTCCGTATTCTACCACAACCGTAACTATACACACTCCACCTTGCTTCCATCGTTCAATCTAATTGTCTCGTTAACCTACAACACCACTATTAATGTTGACCTTCCCGAAAGCTGTCCATCGGAATTCTATAGTTTCCTCACTGCTCATCAACAGTGTTGTATCGTTGCTTCCGATGACTCCACATACTCCATGTTTTATACCAAGGTGATTTTAACGAATGAGTGCCTTTTAACTTAGTGCCGAGAGAAAATGGTTACAATTTCGCTATATTCCAGGTTAACTGAACTACAGAATCGCCAAATTTCAAATTATGAAAAAGAACATCCTTCCCAATTAATAACCGTATTGATTTCTACATATGCTTCGGCTTAGTGTTATGTTCATTTAATTTAGAGTTAATGCGTACACGGAGGTAGAGCAAGTACACGCGTCATAGTAGGAACTTACCAGACACACTCATATGGCTGAGGATTACTTACAGTCTCGCGATACCTTGGAACCGCACAGTGACTCAGTAGTAACGGTTAGGTTAGAGATTCTTATCATTTGGTCTCAATGAAGAACCGCAGTGTGTACCACCAGCTGCAATATCTTTTCAGTGAAATTATTGGACTAACTGAAATATAAGGGAGAAGCGTCTACTCAAAAGTAGAAGCACACTTCTTAGAAATAAAATATCTATACAACCGTTATGACTTCCTGTCTCGCTTAACGTTAACGTTTCACTTCATGTTAACGCTGGGATAGACAGTTAGGGAAAGCAAAACTGCTTCTTCTTACAGCTGAGCTAGCGTTTTAACTCGACAAGAATACTTTGAACTACATATATCCTACCCCTCAGAGATGACTTGAGCTATGTAGGTACATTAACACATGGCAGTTTTGAGTCTATTCCTCAATATTTATCGCTTCCTAAGTGAAAAGTCATCATAGTAATTTACAATCTTCGCCATAAAATGTTCATTAGAACACGGAAGCCAAGTAACCCCTGATTTATACTTAACTACATCGTAGTTCCGTAAGTATCTACCAAGTTTTAGATGATGATCTGTTATGACGAGGACCATTTCTGGCAGTTCACATGGCTCTCATCCTTGGTAATGATTTCTTTGTGGGAAATGCTATTTGGGACCATCGTTTGGACTTCCGCTATAATATAGATAGGTGAGTCATTTCACAGTGCATAGAACGGGCTTGCAAGCTCCAATTACGCTAACAAACATAAAGCTGGTGTTCCAGATACCGCGATTCTTTTACTTCGAGAAGCAAGTAGACTGCATTTGATATCTGTATACCATCAGCCAATAATGATGGCCGAAGTCAGGAGGACACACTTTATAAACGATGACACATCCTTTCAGTTAAACTTATCTTTATATATTGGCTGTAATGTTGGTAGCAGACGGTGCATTTCATTTTGCAATATATTAAGAGAGACTGTCTCTGTAGACCAATGACAAGCGGCGCTGCCTGTTGGGCTAAAGGGCTTGGTTTCCATTCCCGGTACTTCCCCGAATTTTTCTGCAGTATGAAGGGTTTGAGCTATGTGCACCCGGCCGGTATCGTACAGCCAAATGAGGAGCCGATTGAATCAGGGTTCTTGTAGTGGCAACAATGGCTGATCACATGTCCCACGACCATGGATCGCTCCTCGTACTACGCTGTAGGCAGCGGTCTGCCAGTCGAAAAAGGCCTAAGGTCTAACCGATGTGCGTGTTTGTGTTTATGGTATGGAGTGTCCGCTTCCGTAGCCGACTGTTCTACTGGTTTGTATACCATGCGAAAGAGCCCTGTTAAACTACCCGTTGCGTCAGGGAGTTTTCCACAGAGGGATGACTGGAATGGGGAATCTCAAGCTTTTAATGTAAATTGAGGAGTTACTTGAATGAGAAGAGGTGGCTTCAAGGCCTAGAAGCTGACGTCATCCTCCACACACCATCAAAATCCACCAGTGGCGTAGGATGACGCGGCGACCAGTCGGCAGGGACGCGAGTTAGAGTGCGTTGCATTTGAGGATGGAATGTGGAAAGAAGGTGATTGTAAAGCTCTGTGCGAGCTGTTTTATACTGAGGTCCAAAAGCATCGCACAGACATGTGCTCAGTACAGAGGGCGGTAGGATCGCACATACACGGTATGGAAGGGCAGTGCGTTGGCGGAGTTGTCGTTTATTCTCAGGTGATTCATGTGAGAATGTTTGTTGCGTGACTATGGCCGCAGGATGGAAATTAACTTACTTTGAACGCATAATGGTATCTGGGGCTAGACGCATGGGGCATTACATTTCGAAACTCTTAGGGAATTCAATATTTCGGGATCCACAGTGTCAATAGTACGCCGCACCACAGACCATCGGCCGAGTTGGTTGTTTTCTCCGCCCGGCGACTGGGTGTTCCTGTTGTCCTCATTATTTCTTCAATATCATCATCATCATTCATGGCTATATTGGACAGCGTAAACAATTTGACTGTAAAAAAGCTGGGATTTTGTACGGGCGCTGATGACCGCGCAGTTGAGCGCCCCACAAACCAAACATCATCATCACCGCTGACAACGCGGTGACCGACGGTCTTCACTTAACCACCGAGAGTAGCTGTGCGTAGAGTTGTCAGTGCTAACAGACAAGGGACACTGCACGAAATAACCACAGAAATCGATGTCGGACGTACGAAGAACGTATCCTTTTGGGCAGTGCGGCGAAATATGGCGTTATTGGGCTACGGAAGCAGACGACAGACGCGAATGTCTTTGCTGACAGCCAGACATTACTGCAGCGCCTCTCATGGGTTGGTGACCACATCGGCTGGACCCCGGATGACTGGAAAACCGTATGATCTAATGGGAGGTTTCGAGTGTGGCGCAGACCCCTCGAAGCCATGGACCCAAACTGGTGGAAAGGCACTGTGAAAGTTGGAGGTAGCTTCATAATGGTGTGGGACCTGTTTACTCGGGACGCACTGGGTCCTCTGGTCCAATTGAACCGATCATAGACTGGAGATAGTTATGTTCGGCTATTTGAAGGCCATTTACAGCCATTCGTGGACATCACGTTCCCAAACGACGATGGAATTTTTGTGGATGACAAAGCGCCATGTCACCGGTTTGAGCAATAGTCTGGACAATCGAGCAAATGATTTGGCCAACTAGATTGCCCGACATGAATGCCATTGAACAATTATGGAGCATAACGGAGAGGTCAGTTTGTGCACAGACTCCTGCACTGGCAACACTTTCGCAATTACTTACGGCTACAGATACAGCATGGCTCAGTATTTCTGTGGGGGCTTCCAACTACTCGTTGAGTCCAGGCCAGGTCGAGCTGCTGCACTACGTCGGACAAAAGGAAGTCTCCCATGACATAGTAGGAAGTATCCGATGACTTTTGTCACTTCGTTGTATACGCAGTCTCTACTTGGCCAAGTACATACCAGCGTGAACAATATTTGTAGTTTCTGCTTGGAAACGCTGTTTTTGAACTTTCATAAGAAAGATTCGGGCAGACTCATTTTTAAAGATTCTGTCAGTTAACATTTTTCAGTATATCTGTCGCTGTCTCTTTCAATAGTCATACTCAACAGTAAAATTTGATTCCGAAGCAGTAAATGAAGCTAGATGCACGAGGCGAGGCAACGAACAAGAATCGCTTAATCCAGACTTGGGGTATTCTTGTGACCCTCCATAATACGTACATTTTCCTATTGCTTCTTAATTCCAGCACACAAAACCATCAGAACTTCTTTTTAATATAAATACAAATCTAGGCTCATATAATGCCTGGGAAGGCAAATAATACTCTGAAAATGGCCTGTGAAAATTACAGATACGTAATTAAATACATTGAGATGAACCTCAGGAAGCTGTCAGCCACATCGAGCACCGTATTGCTGATGTAAGTTTCATCGCTGCTGCATAAATTACCCACACAGCAACAGGTAGTATCTTGCTCTAGTACCAGCACTCTGTTAACAGAAATGCATAAAATTGAAAATACCTGGAAACGAATCTCACGCAATATTAATCCGAGTTAGCAACAAGTCGCTACGTTAAATGGTTTCTTCCGCTACTGAAACGTTCACCAGGGTGGATATACAGTTCGTAGTTAGCTTGTTGAATTCAACCTGCTGTTGTTTCCGGGAGCAGAACATCTGTAAACCTCTATGCTATACCTTTCCGTTTTGTAGAACCGTAAAACAATTATTTACGTTCCGCTCCTCTGCACTCCAATGAATTCGGCAAGCGGTTGCTGAGAAGTCAGCTTCTCCATTAACGACGGTACAGCGCTGTCCATAAATACTTTATGGTGTTCGTAGCGCGTACCAGTATTTCCGACGCAGAAATATGTTTTCCGCCTGTTGCATGCGGAACAGACGGAACGCATGCAGCACAACTGGTCGTTTGCGTATCAAAAGTTCTCCGCCCATGTGATCTAAACCGAAGCAGTCGTAAAATTTTCGATTTATCTTTACGATCAGCGGTATTTGGCCTCAAAATTTCGAGCAGATGTATCTGCAGCGGCATGGATGGCGATACCACGGTTGAGGGCCCAGTGCTGTAAAAATGCCAGCACGTACAGATGAAAACGTCGACCACCAATGTGACAACCATAATAACAGTAGTACTTATTAATGTTTCGAATTTAAGGGAATTGAAAGGGTTTCCGCCCTAACAGTCCCAAAAAAATGGCTCCGAGCACTATGAGACCTAACATCTGTGGTCATCAGTCCCCTAGAACTTGGAACTACTTAAACCTAACTAAGCTAAGGACATCACACACATCCATGCCCGAGGCAGGATTCGAACCTGCGACCGTAGCAGTCGCGAGGTTCCGGACTGAGCGCCTAGAACCGCGAGACCACCGCGGCCGGCTAACAGTCCCACAGCGAGACATTAGTATAAGGGATGTCATGATGTCAGTACTCTCTACGGTGCCTGCCTGGTTAGCCGCGCGGTCTAGCGCGCTGCTTCCCGAGTGGGTAGGCGTGCCGGTCTCCGGGACGAATCCGCCCGGGGGATTAGTGTCGAGGTCCGGTGCGCTGGCCAGCCTGTGGATCGTTTTTAAGGGGGGTAGGACGTCAAACGGGCCGACTTGGAGCAGGAGAGGCATCTCAGGATATTTTAATTTCCAGTGTCTATACTTTTACAAATAAATTCATAAAACTTTATCAGCATAACCAGGAAGGATTCAGGATTCACACCCATTGCAATGGAAGTTCGAAAACATAACAAAATAAATTTTTTACGTGCGAAATTTCATCATTTTTTCACTTTCTAATGGCTGCATTTGTTGCTGTAGGTACACTTTTCTTCATAAGTTAGAGAGATTCTTCGATGAATTTTGCACAGCATACATACCATACTCACAGGTGTTTGAAACACTAGAGCTTATTTAATTTATAATGAACTGTTATATTTTAAACTTCATGTTTAGAAAAAAACACAAATTTTATAGTTAATTACCTCAATTTTCACCACAGTTCTTAACAGATTTGGAAAATTCTAGAGTTTCATACACCTTTAAGTATGGTTTGAACGCTGTGCAAAATTCATCGAAGAATCTCTCTTACTTATGAAGAAAAGTGCACTTATAGCAACAAATGCTGCCATTAGTAAGTGAAAAAAATGATGAAATCTCACACGCGAAAAAAATTTGAACTTCCACTGCTATGAGTGTGAATTCTCAATCCTTCCTGGTCATGCTGACAAAGTTTTATGAATTTATTTGTAAAAGTATAGACACTGGAAATTGAAATGTCCTGTGGTGCCTCTCCTGCTCCAAGTCGGCCCGTTTGACGTCCTACCCCCCTTAAGGTGGTTTTCCTTCTACCTCGGCGAATGCGAGCTGGTTCCCCTCATTCCATATCACACTATGTCAGCGATCGCTCTGCAAACACACCATAATTACTGTGCTATGCAAACATTTGGGCTACACTCTTCTGGTATGAGATGAGACGTTCACGGGGGGAGGGACGGGGGCGGGTTCCACTGGGGGCCGAACCGCACAATAAACCTGGATTCAGCGTGGGGCGGCGGTGGCGTGGGTGGACGGCTGTGGCCTGTTGTGGTGATGTGAACCACTGAGAGCTACCGTGGGACGAAGCCTCTCCCTCTTTTGTAGGTCCCCGGTTCAATACACACTATGTCACATAAGTTTCATTACATCAAAAACAAAATTTAAGAGCGTTAAATACTTCCTCACCTGCTTCATTGTAACATTCTCTAGGCCGATGTACCACCTTGTAATGTCCCCTCTGCAGAATGACAAATCCTGACTTGTAACATACTGGATCCCTTGGGTTGTCTGGTACGGTGAGCGGTAGATTTACAGGGGTGCATCGCAGGTCCTCTTTGTGACCTACTGCGAGATGGCAGCGTAGTCAGCCTCCGCACCTTCTCGACCTGTAATCCTACCTGCCCTTACCTGCAGTTCAGCCGCTCGTACGTTATTCGGCACCCTGTGGCTTCATGACTTAGCAAATACTAAGGTTTTGGAGAGTAACTCCGTGCTACTAAATAATACAACGCTGTTCTCATAAAAGCAATTACATTCTAGAGACACATTGGCCTCAAAATTCGTTGACACAATTTATTACAAACAAATTGCAAAATTGTAGTTTGCACGCCAGAATCCAGCCAGACAGCGGTCAGACGGATATGTCCCTCTAAGTGGGTTTAAGACCGCTTTTGGTTGGTGTCAGTCAGGCTACTCCAAATTGTAATCGTATTAATGTAATTCACTCAGCTGCCACGAGGGTCTTTTAATGCACCAGGCCAGGATATTGTATTACCGGATGCCTCGGAACTCAGTCTTTACTTACACTTGATCCCCATATAAAAATAAGCACGATCATAATCAACTGGTCATAATGATCACTGGCAGGAAGCAAAAACAGAATTGCAGCAGCAGGAGCGACCACAGCAGCTGACTTACCGTGCTCAATGACTACCGTGTTGTTGCGCGCAATAAGCTTTGCTCAGTTAACTGTTTGCGTCTGTGCCTCAATAATTGTCACGTCTTAAGATAGACATTTATTCACAGTCAAAATAAGTTGTACACGTACGCGAACATTACTTTGTCACGGTCTTATTCAGATTTAGCAAAAAGCAAAGCTTAGTTGGTAACCTTGCGGGAGCGCAACTGCCGTCCATCCGTACTGCTCCCCGGTCGAACCACTAGTCGTTAACAATGGCGAGCTGTGCGCCCTTCTCCCCCACTAAAGCGCTTGTGGAAATTGTTTTCGAAATTTGTGGTAAGGTGTTATGAGACCAAACTGCTGAGGTAATCAGTCCCTAAGCCTACACACTAATATAACTTAAACTAACTTGCGCTATGGACAACACACACAGCCATGCCCGAGGGAGGACACGAACCTCCGACGGGGGGAACTGTACGGACCGTGACAAGGCGCCCAGACCGCGCAGCTAAACCGCTTGTGACATCAGTCACCATCTCTTCCCTTAAAAGAGATACATTTTACCCTATAATTTCCCTGTTGCTTTCTGGGCATATACACTTTTGATTTACACTCTACTGCAAATTTCCCTCTGGCCCTCTGCTCTAATTTAAAGTTATTTCAAAAGAACTATTTTTTTACCCGTCAGCAGCCTCTGGTAGGACCATTCCACCTTCATCCCGCCAGTGGGTGCTGCGTCGTATTTCGAAGCTATCCCTGGCTTTTCTGTGTCCCTCCGCCTTCACGGTTTTGCAAGTCACCTTGCTGGTCTACTGCGCCCGACTAGGCTCTTATCGAACCCTTCGGCACGCTACGTCCGCTCTGGCCGTCCGTCTGCCTGCCATCCCGCTGCGTTCTAATCGGCGCTCACTTAATTAAAAAGGCTAGAACTTTAGCTTCACTGACCGTACAGCAACCGGGTTTCTTACTGAAGCCACGTCATATTCTTAACTGTCGAATGAAGTTCTTAAAGCTATTGCTTATCATAAGCGTGGTCATTCGTTGTCAGCACGTTGCCACGTTTCAACCTTATAATGGTTCTCAATGAAACAACTAATCAATGTGTCTGTTACATTAGATTGGTATAATCTGGCAACTGTTTCTTCTGAAACGTAATTTATTTCTATGATAAGTGCAATAGCAACTTAGTAACAATGTTAGTTACGTCTCAGGGGTTCTTCAACAATTTCCGAAGTAGCTGAAGTGTTAATACAGATGGAAGAAATTGTGTGTCCGATCCCTTCAAGAGTGAGTTACTAGTTCGTCTTTGAAATTAAAAATTCTGTCTGGTGAAGCACCGCACTGAACCGCCCATGATCAAAGGAAAATGGAACTATCGTCGCCCTACCTCCAGTTTCTGGAAAGGCTATGAGAGTAGAACAAAACGCGTCTTAAGAAAATGTAGTTAGATATTTTGCTTACTTGTAGATTTCTCCTTTTCTCACACAACGGCTCACCGAACACGAACACAGAGTTGGAAACATTAGTTGATGAAAGGAGTAAGAAAAAGTATTGGGTTAATGTACTATGTTTCCATAGCTCTCCCAGTCGCACGCAGAATATTTGACGTCTCATGGTGTGATATCAGAGTTACAAGGCGCAAAAGGGGGCTATCCCCGCAACACTAGACGGTTGAAGGTATGGGAGAAGAAAGTGTGGGTCAATCAGCAAGCAGCTACGGTGTACTGTGGTGATGTTCTCGAATACAACGTGGCTCGGAGACAACATTTTAATGACCTCGCGCGTGGAAGAATCATCGGGAATCGGAGATAAGGACATGTATAAATATGTACCCCATAATAGCCATACAGTATCATTTCCGTGCGGATGCAATCTTGCGGGAATCAGCATGAATCTGCGAGCAGTGACGGACAGGGAGCGCTACGTAAGCAGTTTGCTACAAGTTGGAAATTTGGGTCGTTTGGAAATTTGTTCGGGTAACGTAAGCGCTTAAGGGACCGCTCGCGTAAAGCGGGAATTTCAGGTTCGATTCCACTGCCCGGCACAAATTATCACTTGTTATGTGAATTCATTTCAATGCGCTATTGTAGCCGAAATCTGAATTATGTTCGTTTATATGGATGACTAGGCGAGACTACATGGAAATTCACAGGTGGAGGAGCTCTTGGTTCGACAGAATATTTGGTGAATGGAGTGGCCCACCCGCTCGCCCCAACTTAAATCCCATCGAGCACGTGTGCGAAGCCTAGAAGGGGTGCGGAGGGGGGAGGGGGGGGATGGCCATACGGCTTCCCGCGTGATACTGTGAAACTCAGACAGGACTATATGCAGAGACTCATATAACCTGAGCTGAACTGTCCGCCATGTTTCCCCCAAAGTACAGAATATTCATACTTGTTTACATGCGAGTCTCGATTCGAGTGGAGATCTCTAATGAAATGTATCGAAGAATTCGTCGTAAGTACGCGTGGCTGCTCTGCTGTGGATTGTAGTAACTATTGCAAAAATGATTTTCGCATGTTCATATTCCCTTGAGACCCTAAATGAAGAAAAAGATGAGCCATAGACTACCAGCGAGTCAGTTGGGAAACAGAGGCGCTCAGTGGTGTATTGTAAATACACGTTAATAAATGTCGTTATGAACATGAAAGCAGTTGTATGCAATTGCGTCTCTTTCCACTCGAAAACTGTCCTGAAGCAATCCGTCTCCAAATTTTTCGGTTCCTGAGATATTTTCGCAATTGGACAAGTGGAGAGAAATATTTTCAATATATTTATAAGTCTTATCATAAAGACACATACACAAGCTGAATAATAATTTACCCCATTTCTTATATAGGCACGGTAGAACGAGTGATAATTGAGATATTTTTATAGCAGATTGCTCATTGTGACGAAACCTGCACAAGTATCGTAACCTTCAAATATTAAAGTTTTTACCACAACTCGGCGAGCAACAAACTATCATGAAGTACATAAAATGAATATTGGTTAAATGATAGATGAAACTATTAATAAAAATTCGTAAGATGAAAATATACTTTCCCCCAAATCCGTACCATAAAAATTTGGCATTTCTTAAACTACCTCCTTTTGAGTGAAAAATAAACACTTCTTTTACAAATGACTATATACAGGCAAACTAATAAATAGCCGCAGAATTTTAATGTACAGCACCCATATTTGAAGACAATGGTACAGAGTTCTTAACTCATTACATATACTATTTGCAAACCATCACGCAAGTTCCAAGAATACGTTTCTGCAGCCTTGTAGTATATTATTCAGTTTTTCTGTTATATGAAAAGGGCATTCGAAATATCTCTATTAACATTAACTACCATTTGGTACACTTCATACAAGCAATATCAAATTTTTTATAAGAAATACTGCAAAAATTTGCGTGAATGGGATAATCACCTACATGGTAAACATTGTTGAATCCTCAGAGATGGAGAAAACATGACTACGATTCAGCCTGTATTATAGGAGTTCTACTACACACATCAATAAAAGATTTGCATCACCTCGATTCCGGGAGTTCCGGAACTTGTACAGAAAACTGGAACAGAGTTCAATATAACCATCATTTGCGCCCTTTTTATTGCTCACGAAAACCACACATTGCATGTTGTACCACTATATAGTGAGACCCTCAGAGGTGGTGGTCGTGCACACCGATACCTCTAATACCGAGTAGCACCTGCTCTTGCATTGATGCAATCCTGTATTCGTCGTGGTATACTTTCTTCGAGTTCAGCAAGGCACTGTTGGTTCAGATTGTCCCACTCCTCAACGGTGATTCGGCGTAGATCCCTCAGAGTGGTTGATGGGTCACGTCGTCCATAAACAGGCCTTTTCAGTCTATCCCAGGCATGTTCGATAGGGTTAATGTATGGAGAACATATTGGCTACTCCATTCGAGTGATGTCGTTATCCTGATCATTCACAAGATGTGCACGATGGGGGCGCGAATTGTCGTCCATGAAGACGAATGCCTCGCCAGTACGCTGCCGATATAGTTGCACTCTTGGTTGGAGGATGGAATTCACGCATCGTACAGCCGTTACGGCGCCTTCCATGGCCACCAGCGGCGTACGTCGGCCCCACATAATGCCACCCCAAAACAGCAGGGAACTTCCACCTTGCTGCACTCGCTGTACAGTGTGTCTAAGGCGTTCAGCCTGACCGGGTTGCCTTCAATCACTCTCCGACGATTGTCTGGTTGAAGGCATATGCGACACTCATCGGTGAAGAAAACGTAATGCCAATCCTGAGCGGTCCTTTCGGCATGTTGATGGGCCCATCTGTTCGGCGCTGCATGGTGTCGTGGTTACAAAGTTGGACCTTGTCATGGACGTCGGGAGTGAAGTGGCGCATTGTGCGCCTATTGCGCACAGTCTGCGTCGTAATACGACGTCCTGTGGCTGCACGAAAAGCATTATTCAACATGGTGGCGTTGCTGGCAGGGTTCCTCCGAACCATAATCCACAGGTAGCGGTCATCCACTGCAGGAGTAGCCATTGGGCCGCCTGAGCGAGGCATGTCATAGACAGTTCCTGTCTCTCTGTATCTCCTCCATGTCCGAACAACATCGCTTTGTTCCATAAGATTTCGGGATTGCAGCCGGATCTCATCGACGTCTTTCCACAATATTTCGGCTGCCAACCTTACAGCCATCTTCAGGCGAGTGTTTGACACTGGAGATTGCTAGTGCAAGTCGCTCTATTTATACTTAAAAGTGCCGCAGGCGCGCATGCGCAAGTTACCGTAGCATGCGCGCCACCTGTCGTTTCCAAGGCCCTCTACAATATTACTGCATCTATGGAGCGCCAAAGAATGCATGAAAAAAGTAAAACATGCACACAGATGTGTCCAAAACAATAAAAGGAAAATTTCAATATTAAATTTAAAAGTACTTGTCGCTCGACATGTCAGAAGCCATAAAAAGTTTTCTTTTGGTTGAAATTAAAGAAATCAACGGGTCCCAGACCTTATTCGATAAAAAGCCGCCATCACGATTAATGAGATTTTCCGCTAAACGTATTCGACGGATTCCTTCACAACTGAATCCCAGAAGGATCTCGATGGGGCCAAGATTTTCGTGGCCGAATAATCCATAGTATGTCCTGTGGATATACAATGTTCGGCTATGGCCGACTTACTGGGCTGTAAAAGGCGAGTGTGGCGCTCATGTTCAACGCAGCGGTCGTGTACTGTGCGTGTGGTTTGACCAATGTAGGCTTTCCCACACTCGCAAGGTATTTTATAAATTCCAGCCTTCCGTAATCCCAGATCATCCTTGGCTGAGCCCAGAAGATTGCTTTCACACGATGTTTCTTTAAAATTCTGCCTACTTTCGATGAAATGTTCCCGACATATGGGAGAAATGCTCTGGACTTAAACACCTCCTTATCCTCTTGATCTTTTGGGTGGTCACGATTTTTCCTCCTTAAAGCAGTACTGACCTGATGTGCAGAATATCCATTATGTTGAAATACCGATTTCAAGTGCTCTAATTCGTCTGCAAGGCTGTCTTTATCAGACACGACATGTGCCCTATGCACCAACGTTCGTAGAACACCCATGGTTTGTGACGGGTGATGACAGCTTGACGCCTGTAGGTACAGATCCGTATGCGTGGGTTTTCGATAGACAGAATGCCCCAATGACCCATCCACCCTGCATTTAACCATGACGTCCAGAAATGGTAGGCAACCATCCTTTTCAACTTCCATCGTAAACTGAATGTTTGTGTGGATGGAATTCAGATGTTGTAAAAACCGTGAAAGCTCTTCTTCACCGTGAGGCCACACTACAAAGGTATCGTCCACGTACCGCCAGAAGACTGTTGGTTTCAACATCGCCGAATCGAGAGCCCTCTCCTCAAAGTCTTCCATATAAAAGTTGGCTACCAGAGGGGACAGAGGACTGCCCATGGCAACACCGTCAAGTTGCTCAAAATATTCATTATTAAATAGAAAGTAAGTAGAGGACAGGGCATGGTGAAACAGCGCCGTTATATCGGCCGTAAACTTATTGCCGATAAGTGACAATGAATCCAAAAGAGGGACCCTCGTGAAGAGTGAAACGACATCGAAACTTACTAACAAGTCCGAATCCTTCAGCTGTAGTGTTCTCAGTCTATTGATAAAGTCCGCAGAGTTACGAATATGGTGCGTACATTTGCCAACGAAAGGTCTCAGCAGCGATGCCAAATGACTAGATAAATCATATGTTGGAGCACCGATATTGCTCACTATGGGGCGTAAGGGCACATTATCCTTATGGATCTTTGGAAGACCATATAACCTAGGTGGAATAAAACTGTGAGGTCTCAATCTTTTCACTACTTCTTGCGGCAGAGAAGAGGAGTTTAGCAGCTCTGACGTTTTACTTTCTACTTTCCGAGTAGGGTCTTTATCAAGCTTCCTGTACGTTGTCTCACTCAGCAAACTATATATCTTCTGATCATACATATCACGTGGCAACAGCACAGTAGCATTCCCCTTATCCGCCGGAAGGACAACCGTCTCAGGCTCTTCCCGTAACTTGCGCAGCGCAGCCCTTTCCATTGAAGAAATGTTGCTCTTCTGAGGACGAGTTCTCGTAAGGGCGCGACATGTTTCCCGCCTGATTTCTTCTGCTGCTTCACTGGATAGAGGCCTGACAGCTTCTTCAACAGCACTAATAAAATCTGTTAAAGGTAAGGTCCTAGGTGTCGGTGCGAAGTTCAGACCTTTCCCAAGTACCGACAGTGTCACGTTGTCTAAATCCTTATCCGTGAAATTTACCACAGAGCGTCGAAAAACATCTTCTTGTCGTGACGTTGCTGAGAGTCGGTCGAACTTCGATGATTGTCTTAAAGAATACTCCTGACGGACCCAGTCTGATTTGGCCCATGTTACACCATCGACCCATTCCCAGGAGAGGGAAGGAAGATTAGATGCAATCTCCATATGCAAATAAAACAGCTCTTTCGAAACCATGTCCAGTTCCCGGCGAGTAAAGCGTATCCTCTCCTTCACAAGGGCTAAACTTGCTTTACGAGTGATGAACTTCGCAGCGGCGGTCTTGAGAAAATGTGTCACTCTGGCGAACTTTGGAATAAGGCCATTATCCCGGCATTTCAGTAAGAAACATAAAGCACTTACCAATCTCACACGTTTGTTTCGTAACTTATCCAACTTCTGGATGTTATATGCCATCTCCTCCCCGAAGAGGTATTTGTCGACTTCTTTCCACGATATTTCGGCTGCCAACCTTACAGCCATCTTCAGGCGAGTGTTTGACACTGGAGCTTGCTAGTGCAAGTCGCTCTATTTATACTTAAAAGTGCCGCAGGCGCGCATGCGCAAGTTACCGTAGCATGCGCGCCACCTGTCGATTCCAAGGCCCTCTACAATATTACTGCATCTATGGAGCGCCAACGAATGCATGAAAAAAGTGAAACATGCACACAGATGTGTCCAAAACAATAAAAGGAAAATTTCAATATTAAATTTAAAATTACTTGTCGCTCGACATGTCAGAAGCCGTAAAAAGTTTTCTTTTGGTTGAAATTAAAGAAATCAACGGGTCCCAGACCTTATTCAATAAAAAGCCGCCATCACGATTAATGAGATTTTCCGCTAAACGTATTTCGACGGATTCCTTCACAACTGAATCCCAGAAGGAATCCCGAAATCTTATGGAATATTCGATACGCCGGGAAAATTTCAAGAGTCACAACATCGCTTTGGTTCACTCCGAGACGCCTGAACTCTTCCCTTGTTGAGAGCCCTTCCTGGCACAAAGTAATAATGCGGACGCGATCGAACCGCGGTGCTGACCGTCTAGGCTTGGTTGAACTACAGACAATACGAGCCGTGTACCTCCTTCCTGGTGGAATGACTGAAAGTGATCGGCTGTCGGATCCCCTCCGTCTAATAGGCGCTGCATAAGCGTAGTTGTTAACGTGTTTGGGCGGGTTTAGTGACATCTCTGAACACTCAGAGATACTGTGTCTGTGATACAGTATCCAAAGTCGTCTATCTTCAGGAGTTCATGGAACGGGGGTGATGCAAAACCTTTCTTGATGTGTGTAGATATCGTGACGCTACTTGGAAAACACGGCGCAAACCTGCCATGGTTGCTACCCAGTTTCTCCAAGCAGTATTTGTTTCACGTGCGGCCAATTCTGTGATTTGGTTGCGATTACTAGCTTTGTTCTCAACGACGAAATGCCACCGAAAAATATAAAAGCAGGCGTAATTGCGCCGTTGCTCACTGCAGCAACATTGCCTGTAAAACTAGGGATGTTATGCTTCATTACCGTTTCCCGAAACAATATTTCTTAAAATGTTTTCTTGGCTTTTAAATTGCAATTACTTGCTCTTCCGAGGGAACTCTTCTCATTTTTCGGATATCTTAAGTTCAAAACGAGTCATTTAGTAGTTCCATAAAAAGCTTTGTTTCTGCAGCCGACATTTCACCACTGCGCAGTGCGACGGAAAAGTAAGTGAGCAGTTCCTCTAACATTTCTGTGTACACTAACAACAATATAGGTCTCTAAAGTAATAAACGCAACTGAAACATCATTCTTATGATGATTCCCTATTTCTGCTACTGGCTTCTTTGTCACGGTCACGGCTTCTGGCAGATGAAGTCCGCATAGTAACTGGTTTCTTAGGAAATTGAGCAACGGATACGTTATGTCTTTATGTCGACTCCCTACAGCTGCTACTTAGCAAGTGGACTAAAACATATTTTCTTTTTTACTCCTTCCGTCTCTGACAAATGAAAATGAGTCGGTAGTGGAATTGTGTTTGATCAAGTCAGTGCCTAATTGGTAAGTAAAAAATACATAAAAAATAAATAAATAATGCAAACGCTACATACAGACACAAACTAAACAGTAATACTCGTGCGTGGCGTAAATGGAGGTGTGATATATTACGTATCTGTAGAAAGGTCGATGATTGGTTGAGTGGGGTAAAAGAGTGGCCTCTGCAGCCAGCAGAGCGACTGCTACGTACCACAGCGCACCGTAAAGTTTCTCAGAAACACGCCGCGCTACTTTGCTACTCGCTCTTCGGAACAGTTTCAGCCGCTGCCGGAGCCTCGGCCCGTGCAGCCAGCGCCCTCAGACGCCGCTATCGACGGGCCGCTGATAATGACCTTCCCTAATTTACTTTCTGCTGGTCTCAGGCGCCCACAATGGCCGGCCTAACGAAGGAGCGCCGTTATTATTGTGTGTTTTTAATGAGGCGTTCCCTGGCCTCGCCTCGACTCGCTTGCCGTGGCGCGGCGCGGCGCGCGGGACAGCCGCATCAGCGCCCTCCTTCAGCCCCGGGATGAGACACGAGCGATCACCGTGTCAGCCAACCGGAAAAGGGCGAAAGTAACATTGCTCTCCAGTGAGAGCGCAAGGAAATACGCATGTAGCCCTTGCGTAGCTGTTCTCCTCCTAACATTTGTAATTTCTCCAAGTACGGACATTGATCGGAATGCAAAAATTACTTGTGTATTTTCTGTTACCAGTCACTTTTATTGGTTTTGTTGTTAATGTAACGTATTGCAAACGCGTTTCCAGCATGTTCTGCTCACATTCGGCGTTTACTCGCACAGAAAATTGTCACTTAAAAATAAAATGTTTATACTAAATCAACATACAGTGCGTTTAAAATTAATTGCGACTTTTGACAGTTCAGCACGCAGCGAATGGTGGGTAGTGTAGTTGCCAGCGTGTGCTGACCGCGGAACTTGTCAAACTTGCTTGACTGCCTTCTAGCAAGCCGTGCAAACCGGCCTATTTGCAGTCTTTCTCAAACGATTTTAAAGAAACTATTTGGGAATTTACTCTGATTCTCGCACATCTTATAACTTTCTTGGTTAGCTTCATGATGAACTGCCTATCACTTCGTTAAGGGGCTCCGGAACGCGCTATACTTGCAATGTTAAAATAACGCTTATAAATTACATCTTTCCTCACAAAGTATTTGAGGTAGGAAGTTGAACTTTTTACAGATTATTTATTGGAATATGGGCTACAGCTTAACACAGGGATTTTACAAAATTTTTGTTCAGTTATTAAAGATGATTTTTTTTCAATTGTAATGAAAATTCACAACATTTTTTGCAATTTTTTATTTATATATTCCAAAATATACAGTTTTTTGGAAAAAGGCTGTGTCAAATTATGCAGAAGGTACTGTGTAACATTTACTGAAAGTTTGAAACAAATATGTTTGGAAGATCCTTAGAAAACATGTAATTAGTATGAGAAAATAAAAGTTTTGGGAATCGAGCGACAAAGATTGGATTAACTTTTTAGTGCGTTCCAGGTCCATAGGATGAATTATCTTCATCCTCTGCAAACTCCTCCTCCAGCTTCCTCTTGTTCCTCCTCCTGTTTACTCTTGCTTGTATTTCTAGACTCTTTACAGCCCTGTCTGCAGCCCGAAGGCGTTCCTTGTCTAAAGCAAGCATCGCTCGTACCATGTTAGAACCTATCTTCATTCCCATATTTCTAAATACCTTTGGCTTTCCAACATTTCTCCTTTTCTTAAAAGTCTTCAGAGGATTTCTAATAACTTTACTTTTACTCATTATTATACTTCAACAAAACAGAGACTCAAGAAACAGAATTAATAACGAATATTTTCGAGATAACGACAGAGTAAATAAACATGAAACAATCGACAATCACACCAGCGATATATATTGAACCATCACAGGTTAGCCACAACACATACTTTATCTCACATCACTAAAATGTACCTGATGAACACGGACGTTAATAATAACACCATTTGACAGCAGTTTAACAGCGCCACAGTGGGTCACGCCCATGTAGAACACATTTCCAAAAAAATTTAAAAATAGTTGTAGTCTTCGGAATTGAATAAATTATATATCTATTAAAAGGTAATAGTCTGCAGATTCAGAAAACGCAAAAAAGTAAAAATTGAACTTTTCATGATTTTGAGCCTTTCCGGAGCCCCTTAATAGTCATAGTTAATGTTATACACTCCTGCAAATTGAAATAAGAACACCGTGAATTCATTGTCCCAGGAAGGGGAAACTTTATTGACACATTCCTGGGGTCAGATACATCACATGATCACACTGACAGAACCACAGGCACGTAGACACAGGCAACAGAGCATGCACAATGTCGGCACTAGTACAGTGTATATCCACCTTTCGCAGCAATGCAGGCTGCTATTCTCCCATGGAGACGATCGTAGAGATGCTGGATGTAGTCCTGTGGAACGGCTTGCCATGCCATTTCCACCTGGCGCCTCAGTTGGACCAGCGTTCGTGCTGGACGTGCAGACCGCGTGAGACGACACTTCATCCAGTCCCAAACATGCTCAATGGGGGACAGATCCGGAGATCTTGCTGGCCAGGGTAGTTGACTTACACCTTCTAGAGCACGTTGGGTGGTACGGGATACATGCGGACGTGCATTGTCCTGTTGGAACAGCAAGTTCCCCTGCCGGTCTAGGAATGGTAGAACGATGGGTTCGATGACGGTTTGGATGTACCGTGCACTATTCAGTGTCCCCTCGACGATCACCAGTGGTGTACGGCCAGTGCTGGAGATCACTCCCCACACCATGATGCCGGGTGTTGGCCCTGTGTGCCTCGGTCGTATGCAGTCCTGATTGTGGCGCTCACCTGCACGGCGCCAAACACGCATACGACCATCATTGGCACCAAGGCAGAAGCGACTCTCATCGCTGAAGACGACACGTCTCCATTCGTCCCTCCATTCACGCCTGTCGCGACACCACTGGAGGCGGGCTGCACGATGTTGGGGCGTGAGCGGAAGACGGCCTAACGGTGTGCGGGACCGTAGCCCAGCTTCATGGAGACGGTTGCGAATGGTCCTCGCCGATACCCCAGGAGCAACAGTGTCCCTAATTTGCTGGGAAGTGGCGGTGCAGTCCCCTACGGCACTGCGTAGGATCCTACGGTCTTGGCGTGCATCCATGCGTCGCTGCGGTCCGGTCCCAGGTCGACGGGCACGTGCACCTTCCGCCGACCAGTGGCGACAACATCGATGTACTGTGGAGACCTCACGCCCCACGTGTTGAGCAATTCGGCGGTACGTCCACCCGGCCTCCCGCATGCCCACTATACGCCCTCGCTCAAAGTCCGTCAACTGCACATACGGTTCACGTCCACGCTGTCGCGGCATGCTACCAGTGTTAAAGACTGCGATGGAGCTCCGTATGCCACGGCAAACTGGCTGACACTGACGGCGGCGGTGCACAAATGCTGCGCAGCTAGCGCCATTCGACGGCCAACACCGCGGTTCCTGGTGTGTCCGCTGTGCCGTGCGTGTGATCATTGCTTGTACAGCCCTCTCGCAGTGTCCGGAGCAAGTATGGTGGGTCTGACACACCGGTGTCAATGTGTTCTTTTTTCCATTTCCAGGAGTGTACTTCGACATCATATGAACTACTGTGCGAAATTCTTAGAGTTTGTAATTAAAAAGTATGGGTAGCCATGTATTTCCATTTGGTGCGAGTTGGACCATATGTAGCTGAGTATGAAATTTAGATAACATTTTGAATTATTCTTTGAACTTGGGTGGATATCACTATCTCTCTCCAATGTCGAGAAAATGGAATGTATGTAAAGGGTTCTGTCACGAACACACGCGCTAGTGAAAAAGCCAGAATAAAATATTTATAAATCCCTCACACCTTATGAACGGTCTGAGATACTGAAACAAGTTTTCGGCAAATGATACCACTCAAAGAGGAGAGTATTTTGCCATATGAGTGATATTCGAAACTTCCATATCTAACGCGATATTCAAGAACTACAGTTTTTTGGATAAAATAATGTAACGTTTAAAGGCCATCAGTAGCTGGTGGAACGAGATTTGCTGTGAGTTTTGCAACAATACAAGTGAAGAAGTTACAAGTTTACTTTCATACTGAGAATGGGCTTTCCCATACCTATTGCCCCGTCTTTCTCCCAGTTGGTAGTTTAATAACACACTGTTTTAGGATTCTGTCACAGTTTTAACTGAATTTGAATGGTAGTGATATGAATATTTGTAAACTCTGTTGTGTTTAGACATGGTACAAGAGAAGTTACGTATTACTCAAAATTTGTCATAATCCTTCACGAATGCTTGTCTCCTCAGTCATATTACTTTTCACCTAAGCTGATATATTCTCAGTCAGATTTAAATGAGTATGATAGCGTCAGCCAGTTCGTCGCCCATTAACTCCGCCTTACACAAGTTATGTTCACTTTAATCAAACTGAACGTTTCTGTGTACCCAGAGCAAAATACTTGCTTTCCGCCATGCATTGTTGAAACTTTGTCCATGACATCGGAGTGGTATAGCGCATTGTGCATTACTATTGTTGAATTCGGAAGAATATTATGCAGCACAACGTTATCTTGACAACCAGTAAAAGTGTTCTTCCATGACCTCTTTTATTCTCAATCTCGTGTGCAGAGGTGTTACACTGTTTTTATTTATGCGACGACAGCAAAAAACACTAGTTGAATACGTGTTTACTAGAGAACACTTCAGAACCAGAAAATGTCAATTTACAGCGAGAGCTAATGTACGTATGTACGTGCTTGTAATGCGCGTTGCCTCGAGATGACTGGGTGATTGTGTTGTCCACATCATTTCATCATCATTCATGAAAGTGACGAGACTGGATTGAGCAAAAGTTAGGAATTTGTACGGGTGCTGATAACCGCGCAGTGGAGCACCCCACAAACCAATCGTCATCATCATCATCATCTAGGCGCTACAGTCTGGAACCGAGCGAGCGCTACGGTTGCAGGTTCGAATCCTGCCTCGGGCATGGATGTGTGTGATGTCCTTAGGTTAGTTAGGTTTGATTACTACTAAGTTCTAGGCGACTGATGACCTCAGAAGTTAAGTCGCATAGTGCTCAGAGCCATAATCATCATCTAATGCGCGGTACAACATAGTAGTGTTTATCCACGGCTTGGCAACCGGGACGCTTTACCAACAGAACTGTTGGCGTCGTGATAGGGAAAGCTGGCTCGCCATTGGTGTTATCTGGGCAAAGGCGTCATGTGTCCTCCGGTGAGCCAAACGTCAAAACTCGCAACTAATATTAAACGCACTGTAGGACTTTTGTTTATTGTTCATTGATGGTGTGCCTGTTGTGGCATTAGCAGCGTGGAGTGGGGGGGGGGGGGGGGGGGTTGAGGGGCAGTGGTTGGCCAGAGTTGATGTCCAGTGATGTCTCCTGCTGGTGAGGAGCTGTGTCCCTTTGTTTATTATGATTGACACGATAGGCTGTGTGTTGCAGTAGTTGTTATGGTGCGAAAGCCGTGTGATGGCCTTTCTTATTTGACAGTTGTTCACTTACGACTTTGACGTCCAACAGCTTTGTTTGGATCAATGGCACATTGGCGGAGCTGTTGTGAGACATTACACTATTGCAGTATTTATTTTGGCACTGTTTTTCGACGTGATTCACTGCATCTATTTTTCTACATTCATGTAAACAGTACATATCTCATACAATATGGCCGCCTTGCAACCTGAGAATGAGTTAGACTGTCGCATTCTACATCGGTATTGGCAATACGGACAGTCTGGTATCGTTTGTTTCACATTAGCTCATTTCAAATCAACTGCTGAAGAATTTTGAATTCTAGAATTCTGTTATTTCATTAAGAATATTATGCCCATATATTGTACTATGCACGAAAATTTCCATTTCTTCCACGATTTCAATTCTTTTGCTCTTTCCGATTTTGCACAGAATTTCGAGATGGTCTTTGTGGCATCATGTATCGATACCACACCACAGGCTTCATTACAGTGGTAACAGAATTTTCAAGTTTTCGTTCGACGTCAAGAGCGGTCCCGCAGGAACGGGCAGAGCCAATGGTGCGCGCCTACTAAGCCACACCTCTAACATTTCCGTACCATGAGCGCCCTCGCCCTCTGACACCGCGATATACCATGGCTGGCGGTAGCCGTTCAGCCCACTAGCGCTTGGAGCCTCTACGCTACGACACGCTTCATCCTTATTGACATTGTGATAGCTGCACTCTGTTCCTTGCTCCATTACTTTTAATGATTGTTAATGTGCTTGGAGAAGTACAAGTTAAGTAAATCCTGTGTTTTGTTAACTGGTTCGCTAATCATTTCTGCTGCTGTCCAGCTTTCCTACGATGACAGTAGCCCACCTCTCCTTACCACTGTGTTCAAAGTTGCACAGAACAGTCTTCAATTTTCAAAGAAGGCCCATGTCTTTAAAGTGTGTTGCTACTGCTGATTTGTTACATTTATCCGGCCCATAGCAGTCTACATATTCTTTAAATCAAATTTTGACATTTCTGCTTATTTGGCCTATATAATATAATTTACATTGGTTACAGGTAATTATGTAAATAACAGATGCATCATATTACATAAAGACATGGTATTTTTACATATTTAACTGCTCAGCTGCTGCCAGTTTTGGGTGTAGTGTGATGTTGTCTGTTCAGTTCATGTTTTCTCTGTTGTGACATTGTATTAATGAATGAAATGTCAAAATCATTATTTCATGGTTTCTATTTATTGTTGGAGTTCTGTAAGGTGAAGATGAAATTTGTGGGCCCTGCATATCATTGATGTATAAGCATCTTTTTTGTGGAAAGTGGGGTGTGCCGAGGACTTTGGAATGGTCGTGTCTACAGCAGTAACCTTTCTGTATACATTGAAAGACACCTATTGGTTATGTTTTGATATTTTCAAGTCAAGAAAAGCTATGGTGTTGTTGTTTTCAAGCTCAGGGGCGAACTGGATACTTTTTATGTAGGGTAATGAATTTATTAAAAAGTTCTAATACATCATCATCTGTGTCATCCATATACCTCTTATAGAATTTAACTTTGCTTATGATGTTATCTTTTAGTGTCAGTACTTCATTCTCTATATGGTTGATGAATATTTCTGTTATTAGGCCACTAGGACGGCTTACCATTGCTGTCCCTTGGTTCTAGTTGTATATTATGTTGTTGAAAGAATAGTAATTGTATGAGAGCACTAAATTAAGATCTATAAGTTCTATTATTTCTGGTCTGCTGATTCTTTTATTTTTCAAGAGGTTCTTTCTTATCCCGCAACTGTTTCAACTACAGGTATACTGCTGTAAGGGTTTACAATGTCTAGGAGTATGAACACAGGTTTAGGTGGTACAGTTAGTTTATCCGTATGTATAAACGAATGAAGATGAGCAAAACATGCTCGGAGCGCGTTGCAGTATGTTAAATTAATCATAAAAACAAGTAAAAGTCACTAGTATCAGAAAATACAAATAACTATAAATCCACACAGACACTGTTCCTAAACATAGCAAGTATGGCCACAAGTAATTTGAATATAATAGTCGTATCCATTATGATATGTTCGTGCAGACTGTTACTGCGAATTTTTAAGCTACGATTATGGACCTTATAGTTGTGGCAGTAGTGTGGGATATTTATGTTAAATTAATTTTTAACTATTTTTCCTGCTTTCTTATTGTGGTTAGCTAGGTGTCCCCACGATGTGCAGTGCGATATACTACTTATCGAACTGACAGTGAGTGCCGTTATTTATTTTTAATTAGGCTATGAAAAACTAATCACATGAAGATATCATGCTTGATGCACACAACAGTCAATCCGCTAAACGTATTGACATCTCATCAAATGTGAAATATTCACACACATGCTTATAAGTAATTAAGTATGGGCACGTATTGACAACTACGTAAGGAGAAGAGTACATTGCAAATTTTCTTATACTTTTAACTGGAGGTCCAGTAACTCTCGTACGATACAGTGTCGTGAAATCGAGAGCAAAGTGTGTCTCCTTTTTTCCACTATCGACATCAGATAAGCAACAGTTCATTATTATTAACGATATTCCCTTACGAGGAATGTGAACGGTTGAACTATGGCTGTGTAAAAATTACGCGCCAAGAATGTCTCTGACTCTCGCTGATGATAAACAATTCCTCTGATCTCACGCAAAAGTGAGCAACAACTCCTAAAAAAAGTAATAAATCTTTTAGGGATGTTATACTGTGTCAACTAAAGTGAAAAAAAACAACAGATTTTGATCTGCGTCATTCATAGTCTTTATATGCTTAGATCGCAACACCCTCTTTATCAGATGGAACCCACCTTTTACACAGCTGTTTTTAGTACTAAGCAATGGTGATTACGTGCAACAGCACTGTAATAAATTACACAATAATGTTGCTTGTTTATGTAACTGAAGCGTATGGGATTAATCATGTCAAAAGGTACTGTGTCACTATTGAAGAAGAATTAGGTTGACACATCTGTAACTGATAAACACAGAGTGTCGAAAAAGCTCGTAACCATTTCTGTCTTAACGTTAATGTTTTTTCTTTTGTGCAGGAAATTAAAAGAATGAACACAGTAGAAGAGAATATAGCTGTTGTTGTTGATGAATTGCTTGGACGTCACATAAGGAAGCAGAGGACACTTCCACTTCTTTATTTCATAAACATACTCCTACCAATCAGTGGTGTGAGGTTATCGTTGAGCCTTCGACAACCCCCTGGGAATGCCAAAATGATCCGTATCGGTTGACCTTGTCTATAGTCAGACCAATGCCGATCAGCTCACAGGCATTTAATGAGAAAGGTGTCGTGAACAGATAGTTAATGAAGTTTCAGTGGCCCTCACAAACATGAAACATGCGTACTGTAACTCACACAAGATAAAAACATGGTGATCATCTGACTACAAAATGAACAGCGGTCTACATTTACGCCTGTTTATTACATGTTCGCTGCTGACATACATAAGAAACAAATTATTACTGGATTAGTTTGATCACAAGCAATGCAGAGAAATAATAAGCTATTAACTGTTTAACATGAGTCACTATAAATCTAACAAATGAATAACTCGGCAAAAACTGGGTAATTGAGATGGCTTCGAGAAAGCTGGAACCTGCACATGATTTATGAATAATTAATTCCACAGTGATCCACATTGGTTGCATGTGCCCGCAAAAAGAGAGAAAGAAGCACTTGCCTAGACGTAACAGTGTGCTGATAAACGCATGTGGACTCTCGCACCCTGCTAGCCAGTGCTGTTGTCTCCCACCACACTCACTTTGAATGAAGCTGAGTGGTCACTGGAATCTGCTGCAGACTCCTCTATATTAAGTGAAATCACTAAGTTACGTGTTATCGTACGAGAGCCGTGATAAACCGTCTTGTGCTCTCTCCCAAGTCTGTCCTCTAACGGGAACTGTTATCAAGTGTCCTCTCTGTCCTCTATCAGAATCTGAATACGTCCTCTATGCAGATAGTCCGCACAATTCCAGAGCGCCAATAGCAATGCCTCTGCAGAGTAGAACCAGACATACATTTGTTTTAAAGAACAATCGCCTTCAGCCACAAATCACAATTTTATTAAAATGCAGCATATGTTTATTAAAATGCATTTTAATAAAAATCACGATTTGTGGCTCAAGACGGTTGTTCTTTACTATTATGAAACCAATACAGTCCAGGAAGAAACACTGCAAACAATGGATAAAATTAAGATGTATTGTTAACAGGTCTACAGTCTCCCCTCCATGCAAAGTTTTGTAATACTCCTATTAACGAATCATTGCACACTCGTGGTTAGAGCTCTGAAATAATTCTCAACTTCTCTCCCACTTCCCAGCGTGTTCGATATCAGTGCACTTCTCAAAAACTGTCATCTTGGCTTAACTCACTCTGTAATTTGTTTAGGTTAGCCAAAGAGGAGGTCTCTTACAAATTTTTGGCCCAGGGGTAACCCACCTTGCTTGATGTGGTGATAGAGAGACGGCAGATGGAGAAAAGTAATTCTACTCAAAAAGCAGGCCAACCGCTCTTCATGACATGGAAAGATGTTCATCTATCTTTGATTGCCCCCCGCATAGCATTCCTGGGAAACGGGACCTCGAAGAAAAAAGATTTCATTGAAATACACTCCTGGAAATTGAAGTAAGAACACCGTGAATTCATTGTCCCAGGAAGGGGAAACTTTATTGACACATTCCTGGGGTCAGATACATCACATGATCACACTGACAGAACCACAGGCACATAGACACAGGCAACAGAGCATGCACAATGTCGGCACTAGTACAGTGTATATCCACCTTTCGCAGCAATGCAGGCTGCTATTCTCCCATGGAGACAATCGTAGAGATGCTGGATGAAGTCCTGTGGAACGGCTTGCCATGCCATTTCCACCTGGCGCCTCAGTTGGACCAGCGTTCGTGCTGGACGTGCAGACCGCGTGAGACGACGCTTCATCCAGTCCCAAACATGCTCAATGGGGGACAGATCCGGAGATCTTGCTGGTCAGGGTAGTTGACTTACACCTTCTAGAGCACGTTGGGTGGCACGGGATACATGCGGACGTGCATTGTCCTGTTGGAACAGCAAGTTCCCTTGCCGGTCTAGGAATGGTAGAACGATGGGTTCGATGACGGTTTGGATGTACCGTGCACTATTCAGTGTCCCCTCGACGATCACCAGTGGTGTACGGCCAGTGTAGGAGATCGCTCCCCACACCATGATGCCGGGTGTTGGCCCTGTGTGCCTCGGTCGTATGCAGTCCTGATTGTGGCGCTCACCTGCACGGCGCCAAACACGCATACGACCATCATTGGCACCAAGGCAGAAGCGACTCTCATCGCTGAAGACGACACGTCTCCATTCGTCCCTCCATTCACGCCTGTCGCGACACCACTGGAGGCGGGCTGCACGATGTTGGGGCGTGAGCGGAAGACGGCCTAACGGTGTGCGGGACCGTAGCCCAGCTTCATGGAGACGGTTGCGAATGGTCCTCGCCGATACCCCAGGAGCAACAGTGTCCCTAATTTGCTGGGAAGTGGCGGTGCAGTCCCCTACGGCACTGCGTAGGATCCTACGGTCTTGGCGTGCATCCGTGCGTCGCTGCGGTCCGGTCCCAGGTCGACGGGCACGTGCACCTTCCGCCGACCACTGGCGACAACATCGATGTACTGTGGAGACCTCACGCCCCACGTGTTGAGCAACTCGGCGGTACGTCCACCCGGCCTCCCGCATGCCCACTATACGCCCTCGCTCAAAGTCCGTCAACTGCACATACGGTTCACGTCCACGCTGTCGCGGCATGCTACCAGTGTTAAAGACTGCGATGGAGCTCCGTATGCCACGGCAAACTGGCTGACACTGACGGCGGCGGTGCACAAATGCTGCGCAGCTAGCGCCATTCGACGGCCAACACCGCGGTTCCTGGTGTGTCCGCTGTGCCGTGCGTGTGATCATTGCTTGTACAGCCCTCTCGCAGTGTCCGGAGCAAGTATGGTGGGTCTGACACACCGGTGTCAATGTGTTCTTTTTTCCATTTCCAGGAGTGTATATGAAATGTATTCGCATTTGCTGATGTGGACAACCACTGGCTGTATAATGGAAGGGCGTCTATGAAAATTTGCGCCGGACCGGGACTCCAAACCGGATCGGAAATTCAGTTTCGAGTTCCTCTCCAGAACGAATTTTCATTGTTGTAGTTCTATTACACAGCTGATCGCTGTCCATATTCGCAAATGCGAATACATTTTGTGTATTTAGTAAGGGCTGTAGTTCCCGTATTGTCTACTCCGTCGGAAAAACATGCATGTCCGAAGGAAGTTTGCATCATACACAACACAGGCACTGAAAATTGTAAGTTCCTTTGAAGTTCGTTTGGCCTAGAAGCCCTTGCTCGTGAAAATATTGTTTTTCCACCAAATGCAAGGGTTCATCACACAACGTTAACTACTTCTGTGACTGCAGATTTAGACATATACTGTGCAGAGCACAATTAATTATGAGAAATCAGGAGGAGGACTGGCAACCGTTACCTGCTTCCTCGTAGTCACTATGTTTTCCACAGTCCTCTGACGAGGCAGCCCTCAGCCCTTGGAATATCGCTCTAACAGTCACTTTCCTGGCCTCTCCAACTTGGCTCATCATGCTCAACTGAACTGCAGAAAAATTCGTGTAAGACCTCCAACGGGAACAGAAAATGAATATGAAATTAAATGAGTTCGTCTGACAGTCACTGATATTATTGATTACAATGAAATTATTAATTATTTTTATTAAACGCTGGGAATTAAATTGACATAGTACTGAATTAGTACTGACTATCAGCCAAATTATTGCTAGTATGTGAGGCACACCAGTCTGGCAACATACTGCCGTGTATCAATGCCAATAAGGAGACGATCAACAAATTCGTGTATAGTGACAAAAGACGATCGAGAAGGCTGGGTATAGCAGATGAAATAAAGTAGATGAAACTGTATAAAGGATTCAGCAAGCGGTTAGTTGCAGCCCCTCAGCTTCAACGAGAAGACCTAGCAGGGAACTTAGTATCGCACACAACACTTCGTGGAAAATACTGCATTTCAGATCGATCAAACGTGACAACCACGTTCCACCTTGAAGGTGTGGACAATGCAGCTGCAGAAGCTATGTGTTATGAATTACTGGATGTCCTTAGAAATGTGAATTTATTCTTTAGGGCTAGCAGCACAGTATAGTCATATTATGACATAATTATTAGGAAGATGTTCCAGATTAACTGCTTATAATAATTAATCTTTGTTAACGACATATTGTTTCGTCCATTTATCGCTATTGTCAAGTACTTGTAGAATGATGTGACGTCCATATAACGTTGTTAGTCTTACAATTGACAATGTTTTGATTACATGGTAAATGACGTAAATATATTGAAAATAATACGCTAAATATGGTTTGACAGTAGTTAGACAGTTCTACGCTTACGACGTTATATAGTTAGACAGTTCTACGCTTACGACGTTATATCGTAATCAAAATATTGACTATTATAAGACAGTTTACCAGCCACGTAATGTGGACGTCAAATCATTCTAGATGTCCTGAAAATGGCAATAAATGCCAAAACAGTATGACGTTAATAAAGATTAGTTATTACAAGCAGCTGTTCTGGTGATTCTTTCTAACAAGCAGCACATTCACTTCAGCAACGAGACCACATTTCTCATTGTGGACATGTGCTCCTAAAAAACTCTAGGATTTCAGCTGATGAACAGTCAGATACATTACGGAATGGGAAAATGCCAAAGGTGGATGAGAATTACAAGATCAAAAATATATAGACCGTTCATATTTGCTGAGGAAACAGTAACTGGGTAGCACCTGTCCTGGAAAGCTGGAATAGTTTGTGGAGTCACAGTTGATTCAGAATGATATTTTGGATACTGCCGTCTACGATTAAGATGCAGCCCCTCAACATTTTTCCGTAACTGTCTGGGACTACCTGAAAGCCACTTTTCCTAGTTTGTGGAATCGCTATGCATTCCCAAAATGTTGGGCTAACCTCTCGCCCAAGTTGACTTTTTCTTCTGGGGATTGATCAAGGGCAAGGTGTATCAAGTAAAAATCAATAATCTTTAACAACTGAAAGACCATATTTTGGCAGCTTTGGAACAGATAACATCAGTTTTGATAACAAGTGTGTTTGATATGCACTAAATGTGTATTAAGGAATGTATCAATGCATGTTCATGTTGCTAATAGTCCATAGTCAACTGTTTAAGCAGAAAATGGCAAGTGACTCTGGAAACACCTGGTATTTGTTTTGGTAACAGATGTACTACTGTTACATTGTTTTTACTTTATTTATTTATCTTTTGTTCTTTGTCGTTAGTTTAGGCAATAGCAGGCTGTGATTACTTCTGCCATCAGTCAGGCCGTCAGGATGGGACATATCACCGCTACTCATGACCAGTATTGCTCTTCCGCCAGAGAGCTACGAACTATCAACGTAGCTCTTGTGTGAACACTACTGCACGCATTCATTAGCTATTCTGGCAGTTTACATTTATATTGGCCGCAAGTATGAGTATTGATAAAAATAAACAATTTCAATTACAATGCTCATGCCAAATACCAGTCTGACGCTTGGATTATGGCGACAATGAGTGCTAGAAAACGGGGCCACAACCCCGAAGGTAGCAGCAAGAACGAAAAAGAAGAAAATAAATAAGAAAGCGTATCTCTGCAACGTCCTTTTCCTAAACAAAGACATACTGTTCTTCTTGCGCTTGCAAGTCGCAACGTAACGTCTCCAACGTCCTGCAAGAAATCGTCCATGCTTGACACAAATATCAGTTATGTAAAAGGTATCTTGCACCTGATGGTGAGAGTGCTGAAGTAACTGTCGAAACACCCAGTAGATGCATTATAAAGACCCTGCGATAGACATGAAATGTTTTTCAAATTGATAATACGAACAAAAGACAAGGAAATAACGACTCAGTGAGATAAAATACCTGAAACAATATTTTTAAACCCGCTAACCATCATTGTATCATAATCACAAACGTATTCACATCAAGATAAAACACATGTAGCTGTGTGAATTTCTTCTTCTTCCACTAGGTCCGAAGTTTTTGCCTCTCCTGATGATTATCGTTTATATTAATCTGTAATACGATCTCGTAGAATCACTATTCTTCTTATCAGTTTAACGATGTTTACAGACTCGAACGTTTCATCAAGTGTTATTTTTCAGGGGCCACCATAATATCAATGCTCTTGTAGCCTTAAAAATATATTGCTTTAGTGGATGTTCAGAATTGGTGGCTGCATGTTTTCTCCAAAACTCTGGAGGAAGAAGGAGACCGTAACTAGACCAGTGTTTTTTGTTGACTCGAAACAATTCTGATACTCGCAGAGCATCAATTAATGAAATCGAGCTAGTTGGCATTCTTCTTAAAACAATGGCATTATGAAACCCCAGTGTTATATAAAATTAGACGTGACGTAATTAAATGCAAGACAGATCCATTCTCAAGAATCAGTGCTGGATTTAATGTGCCTGAAGAATCAGTGCTGGATTTAATGTGCACAACTGATTAAATTAATGTTTTAGGAGATTGTGGCAATAGCAATGAAACTGAAGTGGAGGTATTCACAATTATTAATTAAAAAAAGCACTGATCATGATAGAGAATTTGCTAACTATGTTAATCAAAATCATGATTTGCATGATCTCTGAATTTATTTAAAAAATTCAAATGCCAAACATGAAAGGCGGCATAATATGAAATTACTGGAGGCGTAGTTGAATACTGATTATGATGAAACTGAGATAATTAACTGTAATTCAAATTACGATTGGTAAATAGTTTGTAGGGAATCGGAATTTTCTAAATGTTATCTCCTTTTCGTAACTAACTTATTACATCTACCTACTCATCAATAATAGTTATTGTGTGGCTTGCAAGAGAAATTGAAATTCTCCAAGTAACTGTGACTGTAGTGTCAAACATGAGGAGACTAAACTGAAATTGATGTTAAATCCTTAAGTTCCCTTCATTTTAAGGTGTTTTGCAGGTGCTGCAGGTTGCTCTCACTATACTCGTTGATGTAACAAGAGCAGATGTCTGATGGTGTGGTTGGATGCCATCAGATGCACATCCAGAAGTACTCTGCTGTGAACTCAAACAATAGACTCTATTTGTCTCCGCTTCAGAGAAGAGGTGCTTTCTAAGTTTCTACCACCTCATACCACCTCAGAAGCCGAAGACTTCCTGTTCGATGGTAGAATGACTTCTCTCCACGTTTTGCACCTACGAAATTTCGTCTACCAATCCCCTAAATGTTACATTTTCTCCTGCAAAGATGTAACTGTTTTATTGTTAAAAATCTCCACTAGAAGCTGGCAAAGATATCAAATACAACAAGTTCACTTTCCGCCCCCTATGCTCGAAAAAATTAAACGCTACATCACAGTCATATCACACTACACCCACCAATCAGTGGTCCTTTTTAGCTTCTAGTGCAGTTTCCTCTAGTTGCGGGAACATATATAAGAGAAAATGGAGTTATTTTACTTCCTGCCAGCCATCTACAAAACTACAAAGTTTTTGGCTCACATCATCACGTATTTTAGGATCGTTAAGAGATATCTGTATAGCAAAATGTTTCTTTGACACAGACCCGACTTCCATCCTCTGCATTGCAGTATTCCTTGTTGTAGAAATGAAGCTTTCAGCGCACTTTTTTCTTAGAGGAAACAGGCCATTAAAAAAAATGTCCCAGCTGTATCTCGGCTTTTGTAATGTGTCTGCCCCTCGGGTGCTACTGAGCCTGCGTCCAGTCCCTTGCTTTCACGGGACAATACGGATGTTCCCAGTCATCCTACCTGTGTTGGCAAACAGCCAGTTCTCACAACATCTCGCCCCTTACCTGCAAGGGTTCCATTTCACTCACCAAACTCTAATAGGGCACAGGCCATAAGAGAACCTTCGCCCAGCAGCATCTCGCCCGTTTAATGTGTCTGCCGCGTGGGTGCTGCTGAGCCAGAGTCCAGTCCCTTGCTTTGATGGGGATCATGTGAATGTTCCCAGCTACCCATTCTCAGAACTCTTCGTCCCTTATCTGCAAGGACTCCCTTTCAGTCTTACTGTCTGGTCCCACGAATTGCAGCTTGCTACGGCTTGAAAGTTCACCCAAATAAATAATTATAACAGCATGCACTAGTTTAATAGTAGTACAGTAAAGAGAAGGAAGTGAAATCACTCCTTAAAATCACTGTTGAGCTTTATCCAACACGAATAACATTTTTGTCGAAGCTGCAAAACACAAATTACGTTAAGTGAAATCAACATATCAAAATAAATGAAATGTGACTAGCGGAAATGGTTTGACGCTTTCCTGTATTTAGAAGTATTAGAATCTCAGTTCCTATCACAATCTCAGCTTGCCAGTGACTGACAGCTAATAAGGTAGTATGGTCATCAAACCAAACTGGTCGGTCTTAGTGAAACAAAAATTGTATATAGGCAAAGCGACCTTAAGAATATCTAGTACTAAACCGCCGTCAGTTCATATTTTCTACAATGTTTTCAAATATTGTGTACTTATTAGTGTTCTACAGTCATAGATTTGGTGATTAAAAGGATACATGTCATAAATATCATACAAACCTTAATACGCTACCAGTCTAGCGATGTGGAACATGGCTCTGAATGTAGCTGAGTGTGTATGTGGCACATGGTTCCGCTTTCGGCATGCATGTCTCCAGAGGTCCGCCAAATATGTCCGTGGAGATGCTCGTTGGTCAAATACGTGGCCCTGCTGCTGCATATGTTAGTTAAACCTCTGTACGTTATCAAATACAGCTGTCATCTTGCTTCTACGGACTTCTAATACCCTCGGAGCACTGTGTGATTGTATGTTGCTGTTTATTACTCTTCTGGCTTTGTTAGTTGGTATTTGCATTCGCGAAGTTAGAAAAGTGGAACAACACGCTTATTACGTTTTGGCTCATCGGTGTATGTGATGCCGATGAAAATGCCATCAGAATGGTGAGGTAGAAAAGCGGACGCTTTATTGAAAATAACAACAACGGAACAGTTGGATCTGAACAGCCGCGCAGTTATTTGTACCATATCTTCCTGAATACGAGCCTGAAGTCTTAATTACTGTGGCAACTAGCTCATGTTAATGAATAAAAATAAGACTCCGTGTATATAGTAGTTACGTTGAGGAGGCAAGTAAAACGCACTGATGTCAAAATGTGGTCGCCAAACAACCCACGCAAAGTGTCTTAAAGTTACAGACGCAAAGACTTGATTTTCACACGTCCTGTACTTGCTGGCGGTACTCTTCGTGCACTTTACCGATGGTGTATAAAATCAAGCTGAACCTAATATTCAGTAACATGCAATTGAGCAACCTCTATTCGAGACTATGGATGCTTGAATACACGGCAGGGATCACGAGGTGTAAGCGCAGTAGCAAGCCGTGCTGCTGACGTCACAGTGAACTCAATCAACGCTCGGTTGCCCGCAGGTGCCATAGCATATTGTGTTGTATCTGCGTTTACCAGCGAAAACGATGTTGTTAACGGCAGTGTGAATTTTTATGAGTGACTAGTGACTGAATGCAGAGATGCGCAGTAATTATCAGTTTATTGTGAGATACTTTAGAGAAAGTTTCTAAGTGATCGCAAATTGTACTAAACAGAGAAAACAAGGAAGTAAGTTAGAAATTATTGTCTACACGAAAGTGAACGCGACAGCGAAGAGGTTGAAGAGATTGTCTCAAATGTGGGAGAAACTTTTAAGAATAGCACCTAATACGAAGAGGAAAATGTTACACATTTGAAGGAAAATGGTGATACTTAGAGATGATTGCAAGGTATTTTGTTTATACAGTTCAACGCAAGCACCCCAAATTAGCAAATCTGTATTATAAACTAACTGATCACGTAAATGTTTCAGGATAGAACTGGGTTCAAACAATTTCAAGTGGATCTTTAATGAAGAGAACTTAAAGTTTTACTGATTTTACTTTTAAATTGTAAAGGGAATTTCAGCAAACCCACAGAAATTCTTTGACTACAACCCAAAAGTTTTTGTAAGGTTAAAGGACACTGCCAACGAGAAGTATCCAGGGACTTTGCTGTAATGTGTTTCGTATGGATGGACACTTTATCGAAATGAAAGCTATCAACAAGAAAAAAATGCAAAGGTAATAACCGAACTCCGAGAGTGAACAGAAGACAAAAACCGAAAAAAAGGTGTAACATCACTTTCCATAACTAAAAATCTGTTAATGCAGTAAAGGGTTTAGAATTACTTCATAAGGGGCTTCTCCTTACTACAGGTAGTGTGGTCTACACCTGTGGAGCCTCTTTCCCAGCAAAAAAGCAGTGCTCTCCAAGAAGTTGAAAGAGATTGACGTCCTTCAGAAATTTTACGTTAGCATTTCACCGATCACAGAAAAATATAATCTAACTAATATATAGTCTCATTAATATGGACATTAAAACATGGCAAATTTAGATTACATTCACGCATGCATATGAGCTAAACATGTGTGCGCTCTGTGCCTGTATGTTTCACAGCAGTATGACATGGCGAGAGTGCTCCCGGTGACGTCACAGTTCACAACCCGCCTGCGCATGACCCCTACCACGTATTCTAGCATCCGTGGTTGAGACACCTAAGATGATCCCTGACAGCTAGTAAACCTATTGCCAGCTTTAAATTGCAAAGCGTTAATGGCTACAGGCGTATAGACTAACCATCTACAGACTTAACGCAACACTGATGGTTTACCATAGGGCTGTTTACAAAATCGCGATGCCTGATTGGTTGAGCTAGGTGTGCGAAGCAGCCGCACCCATCCCACTGCAGCTATCAGGGATCAACCGATGACATCTCGACTATAAGAATAGGACTTTTATCAGTGAAATAGAGTTGTGTTACGTCTCTTGGAATTCATCGGAGAAATCTAAAATTTCCTCTAAATACCTGAAGTAAGTTCTTAACAGGGCAAAAATACAACTAATTACAAGTTAATGGGAGAAGTGTTCTCTGAACCAGAACGGGATATGATGGAAGCTCCACATCTACACATGTGTTATTCAGACGACAATTATGGCTGTGGTTACATTCAATTGTTGCTCATTTTATGTTTCATTGCTGAACTCTGTCCCGGGAGAAATGTGAAGAATATGTATCGAATCACTAATATCCGACGTGCGCTGGAGGCGAGTGCATCATACACCATTAGTCCGGAAACTTCCAAGACTGGTTTCAATTCCTGGCGTTTAAGCTTAAACGAACACCAGATGTGTTTTCGAGCAGTCAGTGCAAGCGGGTAGGTTAAATACTGAACGTGCGACGTAGTGGGTCAC
Source organism: Schistocerca nitens (assembly GCF_023898315.1). Classification (NCBI taxonomy): domain Eukaryota; kingdom Metazoa; phylum Arthropoda; class Insecta; order Orthoptera; family Acrididae; genus Schistocerca; species Schistocerca nitens. The sequence goes on along the minus strand of NC_064617.1, from coordinate 464,473,812 downwards.
CGTTTTTGCGTCACAAATCGCAATGGAACAACGAACTGAACAACTGTAAAAGAAGTCAATAAAATGATATAGTTCCAGAGTCCTTTTCAAGTGTGAGCCGTCTATTATGTATATATGAAGACTGAAGTGATAAATGAAAATATGAACCAAGGCAGATATGTCAAGTCACGTTTCACGCTCAATATGCAGATGCGCTAACCGCTACGCCATCCTGGTACAGTGGCTTTGTGAAACTGCACGGACTACCCTATGTAGCCGCCCTCTGTCGATATGCTGTCGTCGATGTTTACCTTGTTATCTACTGTTGGTGCCCCACTGTTCGTTATATCTGTACCTCAAATGGAGCAGCCACAAACAACTTCACCGTAACGGCGACTAAATTCCAGGTTTTCATGATAATTGATGTTAACTTTTTGCTCAGTCGATCATCCTTTATTTGTTGCTGCGTTCCCGAAGACACAACCGTTTATAACGTCTTTGGATGTTATTTACACACGTAATTATGGAAACCACTTTAAGTTTTTTATTAAAAACATTCATTAATGAGTAAATGATACCAATGATTGCATTTTTATAGAGGGAAAAGGAGGGTTGATCCTACAATTACTTTCAGCAATTACGGCGAGTAAAATGTCCGCGATTTTTATAGTTCGTCACTCAAAGATATTATAGCAAGGACCATGGTCCATTACTATACTTTGATACAGTCACTCAAAATTCGTACGCTTTTACTGTCACAAAGGTAAGTGTGCAGTTCCCTTCTTATATTCAATTTGACGTCCCTTCGTATAGCCCACGGATCCTTTTATCGGTAATTCGGCATGTAATAAAAATTAATATTAAGCGCTACTTTTTCTCGCGCGCTTCAGATAACCTTAATCCATGACGTTACGGCAAAAATCTGTCCCGTATAAATTAACTATAGTCAACCTACTTGCAGTTTTCCAAAAGGGCTTTTATCCCTTCCGTAGTATATCACACGGAACTTTGGGCTATATCGCACGCCGTAACTATGTGGACTTATTCAGAGCGCGTAAAACAACCACGTTAAACCCTCTTTGATTTCCCCGAAGCGCTACTTTGCTGCGGGTATTATTCTGATGAGAGATTATATATCGATAATTTTAATTAAAATTTTTCAATGGTTCAAATTGCTCTAAGCACTATGGGACCTAACATCTGAGGTCATCAGTTACCTAGACTTAGAACTACTTACACCTAACTAACCAAAGGGCATTACACACATCCATTCCCGAGGCTGGATTCTAACCTGCGACCGTAGTAGCAGCACGGTTACGGACTAAAGCGCCTGGAAGCGCTCGGCTACTTTTCAATGTTATTAACTATTTCCAATATTATCGATCAACTCTCCCCTACATGAATGTAAACTTGATAATACTGTTCTTATCCAAACTCTCATTCACGCCTCAGACCGCTTGGTAGGGGATCTGCCAAGTGAGCAGGATACCCGGGATTGAATACCGGCATTGGTACAAATTTTCGTTCGTCGCTTCAGTCCAGATTAAGTGTTGAAGATATTCTCCAGACTGTTTTGAAGAGGAGAAAAGTGTGTGGTAATTTCGTTTTTCACAACTTGACTCTCGAACAAAAACAACGACGCGCGGACGCGTCCCGCGACTTGATTCAAAAGCAAGACGCGGACAGTTTTTTTTCCCCCTGGAATGAATCGTCATGGTTAACGAGATAACGAGACTTGGTGTCATTAACACTAACCTAACACAAATGGAGAAAGTGCAGAAATTAGCATGAAGATTCAACGCTTGGAAGACAGAACCGACATCCAGCCAGTGTGTCGCACTTGTGGAATAACAAGAACACCGCGAAGATATACTTTTCTGACAGTTTCACGTCGTGTGTGTTGTACTCATATAGAGGAAAACTGTCTAAAGTATCTGATGCATTAAAAGTATCACGTTAACTTTCCCGTATTTTTCTATTAATATAGTATCGAAACTTCTTGGACTGACAAAGTATCATTACACAAAAAAATAAATAAAAATTACCCAGTATCTTTTCCTTTGCCCAGTAATACATTAAATTAGAATACAAGAGCATAATACCGAAATTCTTCTACGATATTTCCTTCTTATCTCATGAAATGAAATACAACGTTTTTGGAATATTATACGTTATCAGACGTTGTGTGTCAAATAACTTTTCGCTGCTGATAACGATGCCCAACGATGCAAGTAGGCAATTTATTTTGAAAGGATGCCGCATAATGTTGCTCAAGTCTGCATGCTCCCATGGACACTCCCACCACCCTCCCTCTCGCCCCCACTCGTCATTTTCTCCTCCAGCTGTCACCACCGAGAATTATCAGACGAGAGACGGAATAATTAATATTGCGAATTTTAACAAAGCGGGAAAGAAATTTAGAATAAAATGGTGTGGAAGAGTGTTTTTGAGCTTTGTTAAGGTTTGCAGCTGTGTTGCATGTATTTCATGTTAAAAGTTCGCCTGGTATTATGTGCTGTGGGTGGGAGGCTGTTCCAATGCCTAGTGACAGCCGGACCCATCTGATCTGATCGCAACGAGGGCTGCCGGCCAGACGACGTCCTTTGCAGTCCCTGCAAGTGCGGACATCGATTGGCGTCAGGCAGCATGGTTCGCGCTGCACACCCGTGATCCCATCTGCGGCATTAAGGGCTTAGCGGCCAATCCCGTTTCGCCACGCTTCTAGCACGCGGAGACTATTGGACTGGAAGAAACTAGCGTGTAGTTCCGTAGAGCGACGGGCACATTCACAGGCTAAGCACAAATACCGGTTGTGGGGTTAATTTTATAGCGTTCCTCCCTGTTACAACATTTTGCAAAAGATGGTAAGCACATACTTAAACCAAGATTGTTTGCGTATTTAAAACTCAGTCAGAATTAAGGAGTATCTGCTTATATTCCCAGTCCAGCTACTGTATTGAGAGAGATCTGTCATTCTGGAGCATCACGAAATCAAACAGCATTTCTTCCAGAGTAAACCATTTAGTTAATTTAGTACTAATATCTAAAAACATAATTAAAAATATTAATATACGATGCTGAAATATGGAGCTTATTGTATTTTGTTGTGTGTCGAGCGGATGTTGTGATGGTTGCTAGGGCAATATGAAGGTGAATTTTCGTTGTTGGGATGAGTACAGAAATGAACGGAAAGGTCGAGATAAATGCTGACATTGGGTCGTCGTAATCCATTAAATGTCACTGGTAAATATGTATACCACTGATCTTAAATGCTGTTTATTATCTTATTTACTATCAGACAGTCGATTTTATTGGTATTTATATAGTCACAGTGGTTTCTCTGGTATGTACAAACATCATTTATATGTATGTCGGTGGAGTGGCTTGATATATCGTCGAATGAGTGAGTATTGGTGTGAGTCTTGAGTATTAATAATCGCTTCAGCTGTATTTTGGTCCTTTATTGTTTTACCACTACCTCTTTCGTGGCGTTAAAGCCACATCTTCGGGTGACACATGATTAAAACATCACAGCGGAAAAGCTCGGAATCTTTTTTCCCAACATTCGTTGTCTGTCAAATACGGAACACCACTAGAATACGATGTGTCATGGATTAAAAACTGCCAAATTCCAATACAGTTGATGGGTCCAAAATAAATCGTATCACAGTGATCGCTTCTCTAATCTATATGGAACGTCGTACAGGGAACGCGGCCGTGTGCTCTGTCATATGAGTATGACAGAGCCGCGTTCCCTGTATACGGTTCCATATAGATTGGAGAAGCGATCACTATGATACGATTTATTTTGGACCCGTCCACTGTATTGGAATTTGGCAGTTTTTAATCCATGACACACCGTATTCTAGCTTTGTTTCGTATTTGACAGACAACGAATGTTGGGAAAAAAGATTCCGAGCTTTCCGCTGTGATGTTTTAGCCATATGTCACTCGAAGGTATTGCTTTAACGCCACGAAACCGGTAGTGGTACAGTAATAAAGGACCAAAATACAACTGGAGCGATTATTAATACCCAAGATAAATACTCATGGATGTGGTTGCCCCACCTACATTGGTATGAGTATTTACATCTACATCTACATCTACATTTACACTCCGCCAGCCTCCCAACGGTGTGTGGCGGAGGGCACTTTAGGTGCCATTGTCATTACCTCACTTTCCTGTTCCAGTCGCGTATGGTTCGCGGGAAGAACGACTGCCGGAAAGCCTCCGTGCACGCTCCAATCTCTCTAATTTTACATTCGTGACCTCCTCGGGAGGTATATGTAGGGGGAAGCAATATATTCGATACCTCATCCAGAAACGCACCCTCTCGAAACCAGGACAGCAAGCTACACCGCGATGCACAGCGCCTCTCTTGCAGAGTCTGCCACTTGAGTTTGCTAAACATCTCTGTAACACTATCACGCTTACCAAATAACCCTGTGACGAAACACGCCGCTCTTCTTTGGATCTTCTCTATCTCCTCCGCCAACCCGACCTGGTTTACAGATGGTCTTTGAGGCACCTATCTTTAGAACTGATTTTGTGTTCAACCAGCAAGTGCCGCCTGTGTATTTACTCTTCTGACATCCATACATATTATAGAATTGAACGTACATGTGTATTTATTCGTATGTATGTCCCACATCTGCACCTAAGCCACAGGACCGATTACAAACAGACTTGGTACACATTACGTTTACTTTCAGCAAATAATCCCTTTGGATTAAGAACAACGTGTCTATCAAAGTGATGGGGTGAAAAACAAATGTAGTCAACGACGTGTGAATACTTAGACCTTATTTATCCAGTATTTGAGAGTGAGAGCACTAAGTGACTTGCAACAAATTTTATACATAAAAACTTCAAAACCTTTACTACACATTTGCTCACTGACAACTCTCACATAATGATGAAACGAGAAAAAGGTTATCACTCAATACATTTTCGCTGTTCGTGCATGGGAACTAACGCGTGAGGCATGATGTTTAAATTTATTCCTCCTTTATTACTAATCGTATTCGCGACACACATTGCAGACAGTATTCACATATACAGCTGAATGTACCAGCAAAATTATATCATTGTACAATATGTAGTTCAGGATATATGATATTATAAACATTGTGATGCGTGAAAACGTCCGCGTCATGAACGACGGTTATATTTACTATACATCTTTGCTACTATTTGCAATATAGAGGGAGTTCCAAAAAGATTATACATATTACAATGTACTATTTTGTACAAACTATCGATCCCTGCGTCTCGGCTCGGCTACTAGAGAAACGAATACATAGTATCGTTTATATGAATAGCCACTGCCGGCCGGAGTGGCCGAGCGGTTCTAGGCGCTACATCTGGAACCGCGCTACCGCTTCGGTCTCAGGTTCGAATCCTGCCTCGGGAATGGGTGTCTAGGGGACTGATGACCTCAGAAGTTAAGTCCCATAGTGCTCAGAGCCATGAATAGCCACTAGGTGTCAGTTCTTTTCTGTTTTGCTTGGTAACAGTTATATCTTTAAAATGGCTACTGCGCAGCAGAAATAATTTTGTGTTCTAGAGTTTGAGACGTGCAATTCCGTGATTACAGCGCAAAGACTTCTCAGGTTGAGATAGCAAACTAGTCCTCCGAATGGTTGCGAACTTCTCATATGGTGTCGACAGTTTGTCGATAGAGGATGTGTATTCAAAGGAAAGAGTCCCGTCCACCCACGTGTTCCTGAAGAAAGTATGTCTCAGTTGCGCTCCACAGCGGATTTTCCACCCTCTGACTTCGTTGAAGACAACGTGTATGTACCACCACTCCTACAGAACCTGGAAGAGTTGAAGAACCGGATCCGTTCTGCCGTAACATCAGTGGCGAAGGACATGCTTGCCCCAGCATGGGAGGAATTTGAGTATCAAAATAGGTTCAAATGGCTCTAGGCACTATGGGACTTAACATCTGAGGTCATCAGTCCCTTAGAACTACTTAAACATAACTAACCTAATAACATCACTCACATCCATGCCCGAGGCAGGATTCGAACCTGAAACTGTAGCAGTCTCGTGGTTTCGGACTGAAGCGCCTAGAACCGTTCGGTCACAGATGCCGGCATTTGAGTATCGATGTAATATTGTTCGTGTCGCCGAATGAGGACATATTGAACATATGTAATCAGAACTTGAGAGGTTCATAAATATGTGTGAAAAGCTTCATTTTCGCCTGTCTTAATGTTTAATAAATATATGCATTCGAAATACGCATATTGTTTTTGAAACGCCTTGTATTTCGCATATAGTATCCACATATGGCACTGAATGTACCTACAAAAAGGTATTAATTCAGGAGATATGATGTCACAAATACTGCCCTGTGTGGAAACGAAACTACAGGTTAAATTCGCTACAGTTACACGTGATATATGTGTACAAACATGTTAAACGTATTAAATACATATGTAATAGATGTGACTTTTTTATGCGGGCAAGGCAGCAGATAAAAAACACCTCCTAAACCTGTGGATCAGATTCAGTCGAACTTGGTACACATATGGAAAGGAACACTGTGAGCGTAATGAGAACCAGCGACCACCTATTAATTTGCGGATAATAATGTGGAGAGAGGACAGGGGAGGAAGAGATGCACAGACAGAGAGGGGGAGGAGAAGATAGGCACATATGTGAGGGAAGAGGGAGAAATGAACAGAGAAAAGAGGAGGAGACGAACCGTGTGATGGAGAGGAGGAAATGGACAGAGGAAGAGAAGAGGAGCAGATTGCCGGAGAGACGGAGAGGAGGAGATCGACACAGGGGGGAGAGCAGGCTGACTGAAAGGGAGTAGGAGATGGACGGAGAGGGATTACGGGAAACAAGCGGATGAGGAGGAGGTAGAAGGGACAGGACGAGATATACTTAGAGGGGGAGGAACAGAAGGACAGAGAGAGTGGGGCAGAGCAGATGGACAGAAGAAGAACATGCACAAAAGGAGGAGATGTTTTTTTTTTTTTTCAGTAGTCTTCTGAGTGGTTTGATATGGCCCGCCACGAATTCCTCTCTTGTGCCAACCAACCTCTATAAATCACTACTGTGCAAGTTCTTCTCTGAAGTCTTAACGTACGTCCTAAGACCCTGTCCCTTCTTCTTGTCAGTATTTTCCAGATATTCCTCTCGTCTCCGATTCTGCGCTTCATTCCTTACCTTATCAGTCCAACTAATTTTCTACATTCGCCTGTAGTACCGTATCTCAAATGCTTCGATTCTCTTCTGTTCCGGTTTTCCTGCAGCCCATGTTTCACTACCAAACAATTTTGTGCTCCTAAACTTACATTCTCAAAAATTTCTTCCTCAAATTAAGGCCGCTGTTTGATACTAGTATACTTCTTTTAGCCAGGAATGCCCTTTTTGTCGCTGTACTATACTTCTTTGCTACTATTTGCAATATAGAGGGAGTTCCAAAAAGATTATACGTATTACAATGTATTATTTTGTACAAACTATCGATCCCTGCGTCTCGGCTCGGCTACTAGAGAAACGAATACATAGTATAATTTATACGAATAGCCACTGCCTGCCGGAGTGGCCGAGCGGTTCTAGGCGCTACAGTCTGGAACCGCACGACTGCTACGGACGCAGGTTCGAATCCTGCCTCGGGCACGGATGTGTGTGATGTCCTTAGGTTAGTTAGTTTTAAGTAGTTATAAGTTCTAGGGGACTGATTACCACAGCACTTAAGTCCCATAGTGCTCAGAGCCATATGAACCATTTTTTGAACCGGATAGGTGACAGAATTCCTAAAATTTATCTACTTCGTGATCACCAGTCCTAATGTTAATTTTGTTACTGTTTTCCTTTCTGCTACTTTTCTTGGTGAAATCTTAATAGACTTAACTGCTAAGGTCATCAGTCCCTAAGCTTACACACTACATAACCTAAATTATCCTAAGGACAAACACACACCCAAGCCCGTTTCTGCTACTTATCATTACTTTCGTCTTACTTCGATTTATTCTCAATCCCTATTCTGTACTCATTAGATTGTTCAATCTATGCAGCAGGTCACGTAATTCTTCTTCGCTTTCACTGAGGATAGCAATGTCATCAGCGAATTGTGACATAGATATCCTTCCACCATGAATTTCCACTTCTGAACCTTACTTTTATTTCCACCCGGTAGGGGTGAAAGACTAAGTCCTTTTTAAACCAAACACTTTGTTCTTCCACTCTTGTTAATCCTTCTTGGCTCTTGTACACGTTGTGTATTATCCGTCTGTCCCTATAGCTTACATCAATTTTTCTCAGAATTTTTGAACATCTTGCACTATTTGACATAGTCGAACACTTTTTCCAAGTCGAAAAATCCTATGAACATGTCTTTGAGTAATGTAATTGGAATAAATACATATTAGGGTAACGCCGGGTATTCAGCTACTCTTCTATTACAAACAACAGTACGTATAATTTGCAACAGGATTTACTACAGTGTAAAGTATAAAATCAATGCGGGAGTCGTGTGTGAGAATATGTACAGGTAATTTTCTTCCGCGCCGTACATGAAAGCAAATAGTTTGTCTTTAATATAGTTCGTAGTGACATTCACTTGTATTTACTACATGCTGTGAAATGCTACTTCTAATGAAGAATAAACATTGTAGATAATACTGTTTCACAAAATCTCTCAAAATATTAGTTCCTGAGATAATATAAACTATATCCACTTATAGTGCACATGTAGGATGATCACCGAAGATATGTACCGAAAACTGTTTATTTACGTATTCGAATGTAACAGATATATTATCTATTCATTTTTGGCTGTTTTTTATAGTTAGAGGGAGCATACTGACATTCTTGAGTGCTTCTTTTAGATCTATAAGAATAACATTATGGTGGTGGGGCATAGGTCCATGACGGATGAAGTTCTGGCTAATCGTGTGATGAACTGTTGGGAAAAGGCTTCAAAAGAGCACGCAGAAGATTCAGAATGTTTAGGAGACTGATGCTACTACAGTAACTAATGGCAGTCTGGATAATACAGTGTTAGGTGGATCTGTTGGTCAAACGTCTCGCACTGGCGCTGCAGAGAGCGTACGTGAAGTGCTTGGCTGTGCATCAACAAGCATTTTATGAAAGGCGTGCAACTGGCTCTCCTACTGAAGTGGCTCCAAATGTAGATTCAAATGGAGGGTCTAAAACTGATTATGAACCCCTTTCCCTTTGGATACATCTTTCTTTTGACGACATATGTGTACTAACAGATACTGACACTGATACTAGCCCGCAGTTGCTTACAAACTTGCTAGTGACACTACCTTGTATGTGTGAATATTTACTACCCCATTACCTTTAGTGACATTGAAAATACATAATAAATTGAGCAGTGCTAATGATTACTATTCCGAAGAGTACATACTGACATATGTTTCATTGTTCTGCTTGCTAGGCTACTTTAATATTTATAGTTTTAACTCCCTCGGATACTAGAAAGAGATAATCCACAAAATTATCCCATCTTATGGACAGAACACTATCAGAACTTTCAGGTTCCACTTATCGCGCCCACCACTTCTTCTTAATTATTAATTAAATTTCGCGCTAGTGTTCTGTTACTAATATGTTGAGTCTTACGTCATAATCAGCCGACTCGAACATTAAGTTGCTTACTTTGCGCAGCCTTTTAAATATTCCGGCACAAAGTCGCTGGAAGTATTATACAGTCCTGCTACTTTCTGTTTGGTGACTAAACTTGTCACTTAATTCTTTTCGTCTCACGCATGCATTCGTGTTTAAATCAAATGTGGCAGAAACTCATTTCTATCTAGCTCAGTGAGTTACGGTACACTGTCCTCATATAATCTGTCATCAGAGGTTTCTTTTCAGCCAATATCTCAGAAGCACAGCGATTCTCAATTTCGTTTAAGGCACCTACTTCGGGGGCAGGCCTGACGACATACTGGTCGCTGTTCCACCGACCTAGTATGTCAAACTATGTAATGGTCCTACTGAATTAGTTAAACTAATGCTGAAAAACTACTTCAATTTGTTCATCCATATTCAGACAGTGAACTGTAAACACCTTGATATGAATATGACGAAGATCTATGGAACAGGTCACACACAAAATATCTATTGTAGTTAGCAAATAAATTGCACGTTACATTACAAGTCGACAGAACAGAATATGTCCCTGAGTTCAAAATGTTATATGTTTTGTATCTTCAACAAGATTTTAAATCACTGATGACAATTTGTTTCTGCACTTCTGGTTCTGTGTATGTTGTTTCTTATACACAGTTGGTGTGTCAGTTTCGTTTAGAGCACGGCAAAATTAACAGGCTTACATTCTCCAGTGAATGCCTCCGTTGAAGTGCTGCTGTCGTCTTATAATGAGAGAAAACAATGCTAGTTTGTATTTCAATTTATGTACTGAGCACCTGTTTTCCCCAGACAATTTTGGTGTTCCTAAACGTAAAAAATATATGATAGTACGTGCACAAACACAGAAATCCTTGAATTTACTTTGCTCCGATAAAGCGATATTAATTATGAAACCAAGCCCTCACAAAAATTTTACAATAAATCGTACTCACGCTGCTTCTGAGCCAGAACCGAACGTAATTATGTTTCATTCTTTGTACGACATTTGTATTTTTAACACAGCACGGATTTCCACTACAAAGAACACACTGGCTCGTATCTCCCCCATTCGTGTCTTGATTAAACAATCAACGTCGTTCAGTTCCAACAATTTGACCATTACGAACTTCTTGGAAACACTAAGAGAACATGTGACTGGTGCTTCTTCTCTCCGTCTTCATCTCTGACGTCACATGTCTGTCTCTGCTTCCGAATTGATCTCAGATGTTAGAAGCAAGATACTAATTTCCTTTGAACATGACTGATTACCACCTTAATGAATCAGTTTTGCATTTCATACGACACATAATTGTAGTTCACGTAAGTATTAATATATTCCGTTGCTCCGTTCACTGCCGAGAGATTTCAGATTCAAACTAGAAATTTGACGTACTGAATGTTGTTCAGAAAAAGTACACCATTACATCTTTTCCTCCCGACAGTCAACCACTGAATGTAAGAGGAATCATCCACCATCAGCATTCGAACAGAATACTATTCCGTAAACCGCCACGGAATTAACGAGCATTGACGACTTGGTTATTAGATAAACTTCTGATTACCGGGTTTTCTCGGTGACTATGAAGTTTTATAAACTAATCGTCTGATTTACGTCATCCATTTACGGTAAAGTAATTGGGGCAGGAAGCGAAAGGCTATTTACAGTTCGTACAGAAACCAGATGGCAGTTGTAAGAGTCGAGGCGGAGTAGGTACTAAAATCCATGGAGAAGAAATAAAAACTTTGAGGTTCGCAGATGACATAATTCTGTCACAGACAGCAAAGGACTTGGAAGAGCAGTTGAACGGAATGGACAGTGTCTTGAAAAGAGCGTATAAGAGGAACATCAACAAAAGTAAAACGAGGATAATGGAATGTAGTAGAATTAAGTCGGGTGATGTTGAGGAAATTAGATTAGGAAATGAGACACTTAAAGTAGTAAAGGAGTTTTGCTATTTGGGGAGCAAAATAACTGATGATGGTCGAAGTACAGAGGATATAAAATGTAGACTGACAATGGCAAGGAAAGCGTTTACGAAGAAGAGAAATTTGTTAACATCAAGTATAGATTTAAGTGTCAGGAAGTCATTTCTGAAAGTATTTGTATGGAGTGTAGCCATGTATGGAAGTGAAACAGGGACGATAAATAGTTTGGACAAGAAGAAATAGAAGCTTTCGAAATGTGGTGCTACAGAAGAATGCTGAAGATTAGATGGGTAGATCACATAACTAATGGGGAGGTATTGAATAGAATTGGGGAGAAGAGGAATTTGTGGCACAACTTGACAAGAAGAAGGGACCGGTTGGTAGGAGAAGTTCTGAGGGATCAAGGGATCACAAATGTAGCATTGGAGGGCAGCGTGGATGGTAAAAATCGTAGAGGGAGACCAAGAGATGAATACACTAAGCAGATTCAGAAGGATGTAGGTTGCAGCAGGTACTGGGAGATGAAGAAGCTTGCCCAGGATAGGGTAGCATGGAGTGCTGCATAAAACCAGTCTCAGGACTGAAGACCACAGCAACAACAACAATTGGATCAGTACCTAGAAGCACCAGACGGTCATTTTTGTGCTGGTGATTATATAGTCAGGAACATCAAGGAAACGAAAACCACTGAACAATAGGTATCCAGACAAATGCAATCGATTAGTTGCACAGTGTCTAAGTTAGGCTCGCGCTGGAAGGGTAATCACGTTTAATTGATATATTTTTCTGCACTTGAAACCTTTGGTTATTTTATGCTGAAAATAACTCACTGCTCGTCTTGCATCTTCATCTTGTTAATTAAAATGTGTTCTTACAGGCGATTATTCACCATCTACCTGTGAAATATATCACAGCGAGATACATTTCATACATTTCTCTGGATCGGAAACATCGCCAAAAAGCCATGTCCTACCGTTTGTTTCGTTCATTTAAGTTGCATCAAATATCTGCTGCACTCAAACAATTGTACAAAATATATTTTTCGGCATCAAAATAACTAAAGATCAGAAGAAAAACTGAGTGTTAGCAGCTAATTCAGACATCTTATTCTCATCCATTAAAAGCGATACTCAGATGTACGAATATCAATCATCTTTAAGTTGTTTTACTATTACTATATTCGACGGTAGCCGATATAGGGACGATATAACACATAATGGCAATAGCAAGAAACGCGTTTCTGAAAAAATATAAATATAGGAAATATTTTCTGAAGGTATTTCTGTGGAGTGCAGCCTTGTGTGCACAAAAACACTTTAAACGTAGATGTCAGTTTCTGCAGTCAGTCTTCTAAGATATTCTCAAGAATCAGATGCTTATTATGTACGTCCTTTGTCGCGGCCACTTTTATTGAACCCTTCCACGAATCAGCTTAAGAGGAAGGCTGACACCGTAAACCTACATTCACTATAGTTAATACCATTCCCCCATATTTTTGCTATCACTATTCCGCGGGCTCGGAGAAACTTTTCATTGCAAATAGTTCACGTTGCACCGCCGACTCCTTGTGTATAGTGAAACATATTGCACGCACTACCATGTTTTATTGCCATCCATTAGAGAGAGTAGAGTTGAGTGTAGCGCTCTGAGAGTAGTACTGGTTCACTGGCAGAGGCGCGTGACTTCCTGTCGGGGAATCCCCTTCAACAGACAGACAGGTGACGTCACGACGCTGCGGCAGCACCGTCGCTGGAACACGACAGGCCGCGGATCCCCTGGCATTAAGGGCTTAACGCGTATCCCTCACCTCACCTCACCTCTCCCAGGCACGTGGCGTCTTCCGACCGACATTGCCGCGCTGGCGCTGGCACCACCACTGCCAGACGACCAGAAAAAAACACTTCGGCCAGGAAAGCCGACTCATTACGTTTTCATTTACTGTGGTGGATTATCTGGCTGCTGCGTTCGTTTATCCTTCCAAAACCGAAATAAATTCTTTATTCCATAATGCTGCAGTCGTTGGGACGCGTATGGAATGCATAACGAGTAAATCCTTGTTTTCCAATTTTTCACACAATAGTTTCATTGTTATTTTATGACGCACATAAATCTCCCATTGGAGTCGAGGTGGAATACGTTTAGGGAATCGTTTATGAAGGAAGAACTGTAAAAAGAGAAGGATAAGCAGGAATGTGAATAAGATTCAATATGCAATGGAAAGGAAACTGAGGGTCAGTTAGATAACGGTTTGGCTTTAGGAAAGGTAAAGGCAACAGTGAGACAGACTTGACGCTGCGCTCGATAACAGAAGCTATACTGAAGGAAAACCAAGACAAGTTCACAGCATTTGTCAGTGTAAAATGTCGCAAGGTGTTCGATGTTCTAAGAAAAATTGGAGTAGGCTGTAGGGAAAGATGGGTAATATACGACAGCTACAAGAACCAAGAGGTAATAATAAGGTGGAATACCCAGGTACGAAGTGCTGAGATTAAAAAGGGTGTAGACGCGGATGCATTCATCCATCTTGTTCAATCTATGAGGGTTATTCAGAAAGTAAGGAACCATCGGTCGCGAACAGGAAACCACAGTGAAAATCCGATGAAGTTTTGGATAGGTATGTTGGGCAGTGTCTCTAGTATGCCCGTCGATCGCGTTAGGTCGTTCTTTTTAGGTCTGAGCACACCGGGAGCAGATAAATGTACCTAGAACAATAGCGTCTCCCGCCAAGTACGAGGGCTGCTGAGAAATTTCGCCTGAAGCTATGCAGCCAACACTACACAACTGTTATGCGTTTTCTTTTTCAAGACAATTCTCAGCCGCATTCTGCAGGGGCAATAAAGATGCTCCTGCATCGTTTTTACTTGGAAATGTTTGATTACCCACAATACAGACCGTTATTGTCTAGCTCTGAGTTTCATCTCTGCTCACATGAACTGCTGGCTATGAAGACAACATTTTGGCAAAAACAAAGTACTGTAGGCCAGCGTAGAGAGCTGGCGGAAAGCCCTGGCGGCTGTCTTCTATATCGAGGGTATTGGAAAGTTGGTACAACGCTACGACAAACATTATGTCTGATCGGCGACTATAAGTAGCTGGAAGTTGTAGCTAACTGTTGCAAATAAAACAGTTTTGATTTACACTGTGGTTTCCATTTCGCGACCTATCGTTCCTTACTTTCTGAATAGCCCTCGTATAATCGAATAAGCAATAACAGAAACAAAACAAAGGTTCAAGAGTGGGATTAAGGTTCATGGTGAAAGGCTACCAAAGATAAAATTTACGGATTACATTGCTACCCTCAGTTAGAGTGAAGAAGAGTTATAGGATCTGTTGAATGGAACGAACATCTGATTGGTAACCCCGAACACAGGCAAAAGTATTGAGAAACAGGACAAATGGGAAACTTAATATCAAAATTGGTGATCGCGCATTAGATGAAGTTAAGGGATTCTGCTTCTTTGGAAGCAAAATAATCCAGGGCATAAGCCGGCCGCTGTGTCCGAGCGGTTTTCGGCACTTCAGTTCGGAACCGCGCTGCTGCTACGGTCGCAGGTTTGAATCCTGCCTCGGGCATGGATGTGTATGATGTCCTTAGGTTGGTTAGGTTTAAGTAGTTCTAAGTAGTTCTAAGTCTAGGGGACTGATAACCTCAGATGTTAAGTCCCATAGTGCTTGGAGCGATTTGAAACATTTGAACCAGGTCATAAAAAAGCAGACCAGCAGACGTGGCCAAAAGAAGTATAGATGGTGTCAAACATAGGCCTTAATCTGGGGAAGGTACTTCTGAGAAGGCACACAGCGTAGTGTGGTAATAAATCATGGACTTTGGGAGAACCAGAACTGAAGAGACACGAAACTTTTGGGATGTGATGTGGTGCTATAGAAGAATGGACTTCTATAGTAAGGACTGAGGAGATTCACAGAATCGGCGAAGGTAGGAACGTACGGAAAACATTGAGAAGAAGAAAGGACAGAATTATGGGAAAAGTGTAAGAAATCAGCGAATAATATCCATAATACTAGAGGGTGCTGAGTAGGGTAAAGCTGTAGGGGCAGGCAGAGCCTGGTATACATCCAGCAACTGTTGTTGTTGTCTTCAGTCCTGAGACTGGTTTAATACAGCTCTCCATGCTACTCTATCTTCTGCAAGCTTCATCATCTCCCAGTACTTACTGCAACCTACATCCTTCTGAATCTGCTTAGTGTATTCATCTCTTTGTCTCCCTCTACGATTATTACCCTCCACGTTGCCCTCCAATGCTACATTTGTGATCCCTTGATGCCTCAGAACATCTCCTACCAACCGATCCCTTCTTCTTGTCAAGTTGTGCCACAAACACCTCTTCTCCCCAATTCTATTCAATACATCCTCATTAGTTATGTAATCTAATCTTCAGCATTCTTCTGTAGCACCACATTTCGAAAGCTTCAATTCTCTTCTTGTCCAAACTATTTATCGTCCATGTTTCACTTCCATACATGGCTACACTCCATACAAATACTTTCAGAAACGACTTCCTGACACTTAAATCTATACTCGATGTTAACAAATTTCTCTTCTTCAGAAACGCTTTCCTTGCCATTGTCAGTCTACATTTTATATCCTCTGTACTTCGACCATCATCAGTTATTTTGCTCCCCAAATAGCAAAACTCCTTTACTACTTTAAGTATCTTATTTCCTAATCTAATTCCCTCAGTATCACCCGACTTAATTCGACTACATTCCATTATCCTTGTTTTGCTTTTGTTAATGTTCATCTTATACCCCCATTTCAAGACACTGTCCATTCCGTTCAACTGCTCTTCCAAGTCCTTTGCTGTCTGTGACAGAATTACAATGTCATCTGCGAACCTCGAAGTTTTTATTTCTTCTCCGTGGATTTTAATACCTACTCCGAATTTTTCTTTTGTTTCCTTTACTGCTTGCTCAATATAGAGATTGAATAATATCGGGGACAGGCTACAACCCTGTCTCAGTCCCTTCCCAACCGCTGTCTCGCTTTCATGCCCCTCGACACTTATAACTGCCATCTGGTTTCTGTACAAATTGTAAATAACCTTTCGCTCCCTGTATTTTACCCCTGCCACCTTCAGAATTTGAAAGAGAGTATTCCAGTAAGCATTGTCAAAAGCTTTCTCTAAGTCCACAAATGCTAGAAATGTAGGTTTGCCTTTCCTTAATCTAGCTTCTAAGATAAGTCGTAGGGTCAGTATTGCCTCACATGTTCCAACATTTCTGCGGAATCCAAACTAATCTTCGCCGAGGTCGGCTTCTACCAGTTTTTCCATTTGCCTGTAAAGAATTCGCGTTAGTATTTTGCAGCTGTGACTTATTAAACTGATAGTTCGGTAATTTTCACATCTGTCAACACCTGCTTTCTTTGGGATTGGAATTATTATATTCTTCTTGAAGTCTGACGGTATTTCGCCTGTCTCATACATCTTGCTCACCAGATGGTAGAGTTTTGTCAGGACTGGCTCTCCCAAGGCCGTCAGTAGTTCCAATGGAATGTTGTCTACTCCCGGGGCCTTGTTTCGACTCAGGTCTTTCAGTGCTCTGTCAAACTCTTTACGCAGTATCGTATCTCCCATTTCATCTTCATCTACATCCTCTTCCATTTCCATAATATTGTCCTCAAGTACATCGCCCTTGTATAGACCCTCTATATACTCCTTCCACCTTTCTGCTTTCCCTTCTTTGCTTAGAACTGGGTTTCCATCTGAGCTCTTGATATTCATGCAAGTGGTTCTCTTTTCTCCAAAGGTCTCTTTAATTTTCCTGTAGGCAGTATCTATCTTACCCCTAGTGAGATAAGCCTCTACATCCTTACATTTGTCCTCTAGCCATCCCTGCTTAGCCATTTTGCACTTCCTGTCGATCTCATTTTTGAGACGTTTGTATTCCGTTGTATCCAGCAAATAACTGAGCATTTTCGGTGCAACTGCTACTGTCACATGAAGAGGTTGGCTCTGGAGAGGAATCCGTGACAGGCCACATAGAACAAGTCAGATGAACGATTAAAATAAATATATGTTTCAGAGTTAGAAAAATAAGAAGTACGATCTTTTAAATTAGCGATGGCTACATAACAGCACTTTGCAGTGACCACATGTGATATTGGTATTTATCTCTTGCTATCGTGTGCTGCATTGCCTCCTGATTTTTACTGGAAGATACTTTTCTGCAGCATGTGGCCTCTCAACGCTATAAGCTTTACTAATTGCTGTGCTTTTGCTAGAGAATCTTACCGTTTCCAACTTTTTAATCTGTCATTAAACTTAAACTGCCTTACAAGAGCAAGGCTGAAAGACTCTGAAACTATCATCATTACTGTTCCATTTCATGAAGTTACCCATTATTGTGACACGTAAGAGAAAAAAGGCAAATTCATATATTAGTGGCCTCAGTACACATTCGCTGCAGGAGAAAAGAAAAGTAGGTCACAACATAGCACACTGCACACGCATGTGAACACTTAGTTTCAAACACAAACAAAAGGCTACAGAGCAAAACCACCGCTGAAAACACGCGTCGAACGATAAATACGTTTCGTCTAAGAAAATCCAGCTACTAAATCTCTTTACTGACGCCGCTAAAAATGTCTTTACTGACCTTATCTTTCACAAAAAACTGAATAACATAGGGAAACCTCTACAGGTCGTACCCATACGCCACTGTAGTAACGAAGCGAAAACCAGGGCTTCATGCGCTGTTCAGTGTGACTGTTGGCTTACATAATTTTTTTTAACCCTGCAAAATATTACAACACACAATATGGTACAATATTCTTGTCCGAAAAACATTCCTGTCTCTGTAGGCTCTGTTAAGCGTATTCGTTGGCACATATACCATGTTATCTGAAGTATCCGGACACCCCCAAAAGCATACGCTTTTCATAATGAGTGTATTGTTCTGCCACATACTACCAGATATTCCGTATCAGCGACCTCAGTAGTCGTTATACATCGTGAGAGAGTAGAATGGAGCACTCCGCGGAACTCACGGACTTCGAACGTGGTCAGGTGACTAGGTGTCACTTGTGACATACGTCTGTAGGCGAGATTTCCACACTCTAAAACATCCCTAAGTCCACTGTTTCCAATGTGATAGTGAAGTAGAAACGTGAAGGGACACGTACAGCACAAAAGCGTACAGGCCGACCTCGTCTGTTGACTGAAGAGACCGCCGACAGTTGGAGAGGGTTGTAATGTGTAATAGGCAGACATCTATCCAGACCATCACACAGGAATTCCAAACTGCATCACGATCGTCTGCCAGTACTATGACAGGCGGGAGGTGAAGTAATTTGGATTTCATGGTCGGGCGGCTGCTCATAATCCACACATAACGCCGGTAAATGACAAACGATGCCTCGTTTGGCGTAAGGAGCATAAACATTGGACGACTGAACAGTGGAAAAATGTTGTGTGGGAGTGACGAATCACGGTGCACAATGTGGCGATCCGATGGCAAGGTGTGGGTATGGCGAATGCTCGGTGAACGTCATCTGCCAGTGTGTGTAGTGCCAGCAGTAAAATTTGGAGGTGGTGGTGTTACGGTGTGGTCATGTTTTTCATGGAGGGGGCTTGCATGGCTTGTTGTTTTGCGTGGCACTATCACAGCACAAACCTACATTGATGTTTTAAGCACCTTCTTGTTTCGCAATGTTGAAGAGCAATTTGGAGATGGCGATAACACGATCGAGCACCTGTTCATAATGCACTGCCTGTTCCGAGTGGTTACACGCAATAACATCCTTGTAATGGAAGCTGTCATCAAGGCTAAGGGTCGGTCAACACCATATTGAATTCCAGCATTGCCAATGGAGGGCACCACGAACTTTTAAGTCATTTTCAGCCAGGTGTCCGGATACTTTTGATCACAATGTGTACATTATTGTGGTCACAGAGAATTGATGACTTTTTTTATTACTGTCACGACAGTGCAGATTATGTCTAGCTTATGGAACAGCGAAACATCTATTTGTAAATAAAAGGGCTCCACAAAAGCCAGTGGTAAAATTTCAAGACCTGAAGTAAGTGACATCGTGTGTACTTCAGTACTGTAACTTCTGTCAGATGTTATATTTCATAGAAGTTGACAAGTTACACCAAGAGCACTATACTGCTACCTTACAGGGCTGACCGTTCTAGGAACTTCTAAAAAATCGTGCCCAACAAGAGATAAGGTCTCTTATTTGACCACTGTATCAGGCAGGATGGTTCCTTACTAGAAGAGTAAGTCTTGTATTTCCGACACCGCAACTCATGCTGTAATATAACTTTGCACAGGGCTCCAAACCACAGGACACTGAGGCTTTCATTCATTTCTGTAAAATATGGAAGCAGAAGACCCAACACGCTTTACTGTCAGCACTGATATAGAGGATGGTCTTGTTGCCAGGCATCTACTTATTCATGGGTTCTTTAGGAACTGCAATTATGCAACTTGCCCAGCTGGGCGAGTAAATGGGTTTGTGCCGATTGCGGTATAGTGGTTCTGCATCAGACACCTGCAATTGTGTGTCTTGGTTGTTAAACAGACCACCGTAAGTAAATATGTCTTCTGGAGGAGGTAATCATGACCAATGATCAAATTGTACAAGCAGTTCGAGACGGAGATCCTCGGCAAATGTCATCTTCACCCATACAGTGATCATAAATCGGACAAATTGTTAAATCTAACACGTGTTTTGTTTTCTCGGTTGGCATGTGGGCGCTGTTAACCTACCGATAGTGGTTTTGCATTATGTCTGTAATGCAAACAGTACTAAATGAATGTTGAAGTAAGAGAGAGTTGTTGCACATGTTTCTCAAGCTTTTCAGCGAGTTTGTTGGCTCTTGCGACGACGTGGCTCTGTATCCACTAAAGGCAGATCGATTTATGGAGTTCTTTGTGTCTAGCAAGATATGAAAGGATGTCTCTTGATACATAAGTTGCTCTCTCTTTCCCGAAGATGCTCTGGTTTATTGATATAGGACATAGATCTCCGAGGAAGAAGTTGTTGTATACGTGAAACACCAGCACCTTACGAACTATCACGTGACCTTATGTCATGACTGGTTCGTCATTAAAACAAATTTTGGCGCGCAAAAAGCTTACTGCTGACAGGAGCTTCAACTTGTGCGAGTCTTACCTCTATCATGATCCACCCCACACCGACTCGCCTTCAAATGGCTCTGAGCACTATGGGACTCAACATCTTAGGTCATAAGTCCCCTAGAACGTAGAACTACTTAAACCTAACTAACCTAAGTATATCACACACACCCATGCCCGAGGCGGGATTCGAACCCGCGACCGTAGCAGTCCCGCGGCTCCGGACTGCAGCGCCAGAACCGCTAGACCACCGCGGCCGGCGACTCGCCTTCAGTCGGTAGCAAAGGACATCATGTTGGAACCACTGTGCAACGCTACACTGTTCAATTGGCGTTACCATAGATGAACAGGGTCTGTTCCTGCATGTTAAGAATGGTTGCCGGAAGTGTAATAAGTCTTCTGACTGTATTGGAACTTGCTATGTTGAAAATGTTGGACTGGGATTCGAACTCGATCCCTGTCGGACGATACAGTTCCGTAGGAGAGCGTAAGAACTGATGAGGAAGTTAGATATTTGAATACATTCAGCAAATAATTGAGGACATAGGTTGCAAGTCGTACTATGAGACGAAAAGGTGGTCCTCATCAAACCAGTCAGAAGACTGAGATCTCAAAGAAATATTACATAGTTTGTCCAACATTCCAAAATGCTCAATTTCAATACAAAAGCAGCGTGTCTGGGTTCGCATCCCTCCCCGGCACAAAACCTTGTACCACGTGGTTTGAAGCTGAAGAACTCACATTAAACTACAGGCGAAAAATAATTGTGATTTTTAAGGTCTCTCTGTGCGTTTCAGTCCGTTTAGACTCCCAAAAGACACAGAACTTTTCATCACAACACTTCAAGTTAAAACATGCCGCTTTCAGTTACTTGTGAAAATGAATTCTACAGTGAACATCTCTTCACGTGCAGACAACAACAATAATGTGTGAGGGATTTCATTTCCAGTTACCACGGAACTTTTCGTCACGGTATTTCCGCTACAGACATTCACACATCTCAGTTTGGCTGAAATAAATCGCTATTTAACGGCTACTCGTGGCTAGAAAACGACGACGATAGGTGCTGTGTTCGAATCTCAAAAAGACAAAAATTTTCTTCTTATCATATCAATTTGTGTCGGCCCCGATAGCTGAGTGTTCAGCGTGACGGACTGCCGTCCTACGGGCCCGGGTTCAATTCCCGGTTGGGTCGGGGATTTTCTCCGCTCAGAGCCTGAGTGTTATGCTGTCTTTCATCATCATTTCATCCACATCCGGAGCGCAGGTCTCCCAATGTGACGTCGAACGTAATAAGGCCTGCATGAAGGCGGCCAGCCCTGCCCCGCAAGGTGCCTTCCGGCCAATAACGCCAAGCGTTCATTTCCATTTCCATATCAATTTGTCATGTCACTAATGGTGAAAAAATCGATATCTAACATTTATCTGATCCATGTTAAGAAGCTGATTACGAACTAGGATCGAACATTAAAATACTTCATTTCTAGTTCAGACGTGCAGACAATTCGTTACGTTTGACTGAAAACATATGGAAAGTCTTTTGTGATTAATTTGGTAAGATACTGGACCAGCTCTTGGTCCAGTACAAACATTTCGTCATCTAATTTCCAGTTGAAACTTTTTCTTTGTTATGTCTTTTATTCTAACAAATTTGAGTTTGCACCTATTAAAGTGTATAATCTCTAATAACATGTTTCCTGATAATTATTGTCACATTATCTCGTATATGGATTGACAGCCATACAGAACAGTGTTCTCTGCCGGTCTCTTGTAGAAACCATTTCATATAGTCAACCGACTGTACCGAAAAGAAATTAGAGGACCTGTAGAGTTGCAGACAAATCAGGCGGAACGCAGTTGAGGTCTTCCGGATACTCTGGAGCATGACGTACATCCCTCCTACATGATTAAATCTGTAGAAAACATGTTCGAGTGAGTTTGCGAGCTACTCAGTGTCTGCTTCTAGCACTGACTTCCACTCAGTAAATGCCTCGCAAATGTAGTTTCCGACCGCAGAAAAATCTTAAACTGGCTGAATACTACTGCATTATGGGAGATACCACATCAGTTCTACATCTATATATAAATAAATACTCCGCAATCCACCGAATGGTGCGTTGCAGGGGGTACCTTGTACGACTAGTCATTTCCTCTCCTGTTCCACTCGCAAACTGAACTAGATAAAAATGACTGTCTGAATTACTCCGTACGAGCCCTAATTTGTCTTATCTTTGTAGTCCTTACGCGAAATGTACGTTACCGGCGGTAAAATCGTTCTGCAATTACCTTCAAATGCCGGATCTCTAAAATTTTCTCAATAGTCTTCCTTTAAAGAACTTCGCCTTCTGTCCTGCAATACAAATTTGAGTTCCCCAGGCATCTCCATAATACCTGCATGTTTATCAAAGCTACCGGTAACAAATATAGTGGCCAACCTCTGAATTGCTTCGAAATCTCACTTTAATCCGGGTTGGTGGGTATCCCAAATACTCGAGCAGTACTCAAGAATAGGTGTCACTAGTATTCCATGTTCTGCCTCCTTTACTAATGAACCGCACTTTCGCAAAATTCTCCCAATAAACCGACCATTCGTCTTCCCTACCACAGTCCTTATGCGTTCATTTCATTTCATATGGCTTCGTAACGTTACGTCCAGATATTTAAACGATGTGACTGTGTCAAGTAGTCCCTACTAATCCTACATTCGAATATTACTGCTTGTTATTCCTCATCATCTGCATTAACTTACGTTTTTCTACTTTTAGAGTTAGCTGGCTTTCACTAGATGTAATAGAAATTTTGTCCAAGTCATCTTGTATCTTCCTACAATCACTCAACGACGACACTTTACCTTACACCTCAGTGTGATCAGCCAACAGTGGCAGACTGCTGTTTGTCCTGCCCGCCACATCACTTGTTTGTGTAGAGAGGAGGAGCGGTCCTGTCAGTCATCTGTGGAGCGCTCCTCTCAATACTCTTGTCACTGATGAAATTTCGCCGTCGTGGGCACCGTACTGGGTTCCACTACGTAAGAGGTCTTCGAGCCACTCACATATCTGGGAACGTATTATGTATGTTCGTACTTTCGTTAACGCTGTGCAGTGGGCACAGTGTCAAACACTTCCCGGAAATCTAAGAATATGGAATTTACCTTTTGTCCTTCATTCACGGTTCGCAGGATACCACGTGAGAAAAGGACAAGCTGAGTTTCGGACGAGCAATCCTTTTTACATATGTAGTGATTTGTGGAATAAAGCTCTTACTTTTTATGGATATGTATTATATTGGAACTGAAATTATGTTCAACAATTCCGCAGAAAACCGATGTTAAGGATAATGGACTGCAATTTTATGGGTCTGTTTTTTTTGCACTATTTCTACACAGGACTAGCCTGCACTTTTTTACTGTCGTTCAGGACTTTGCACTGGGCGAGAGATGAACGAAAAATTCAAACTAAGTAAGGTGCCAATGGCTCAGAGTAGTATTTGTAAAACCGAATAGGGAATCCATCCGGACCTGGCGATTTATTTGCTTTCATCCCTTTCAGTTGCTCCTTTACGGCAGGATGCCTATTACTAGTTCCTCATACGGGTGTCTGTCCGACGGTCAAAAACAATATGTTCAAATGGCTCTGAGCACTACGGGACTTAACTTCTGAGGTCATCAGTCCCCTATAACTTAGAACTACTTAAACCTAACTAACCTAAGGACATCACACACATCCATGCCCGAGGCAGGATTCGAACCTGCGACCGTAGCGGTCGCGTGGTTCCAGACTGTAGCGCCTAGAACCGCTCGGTCACCCCGGCCAGCAAACAATATGTGTGTACGAGTCTTTTGTATGAATGACTCTTAAATGCGGGGTTAAAACTTAGACTGCCCATTTGCTGTCACCTATTGCTACACCATGCTAGTGGACGTGGGACCGAGTGGAAGTCTACCACCCACTTACCAATTTTAGTGATCATTTGAATATTATGAGCGTATTAAGTGCTTCTGCAACATGAGGCAACGAGACGGAGTTCACTAGAGGTTGGCCCATGGCGACAGTAGGCTGTCTTCCAGTTGCAGCAGGCGGCGAGGTGGCTGAGTCACGCAGAAAAGCTCTTTGCTGGAGACCCGTGACAGACATTGGCACATGGGGAAATTACGCCGCCGTAACGGGCAGCCATCGTCGCACGGACTTCCCTTGGCGGTGCTCAGCGTTACTGGAATTTACAGCCAGCGCGAGATTGCGCCGGCAGACGACCCTATAGAGACACACGGACGCGCCGACAAGCCAACGGAGTAGCGTAACGTTACAGCGAACCTAACGTTATGAAGCGTCCCAACCGATGGATATCGAAACGAATGCCCAGCAGTTAGTCTGTTTTTTTATGTGATACACAGCGAAACACAATTAAAAGGCCACTTTTTCGAAATGCCGCAACTGTCCCCTACTGGGATCCATAAATTTGAAATTTGGCTGGAAGGTGGCTACAGCCTTCCTCTGCAATGGAACAAAAGCGTGGCGCACTGTGACAATACCCTCGGGCTCGGCGACTCTTCAAACAGTATGTGTCGACACACGTGAATAAAGGCCAGAGCTCACATGAATTGTAATGCTGGTGCCAAATTTCACCACAGTTCTGGCCAACCCCACCGTGAATGTGTCACCCAATGAGAAAGTCGTCACACCCGTTCTCACCAACATTTCACTCCCTTTTTCGATCCTAAGAGTTGACAACACGCGATTTTCTTATGGATGGCAAGGAAAAATGTCAGAGTCACCAACGCTTTATTGACACATAAAGACCTCAGCGGTTGGCTTAAATGGCGTCAATGAAACCATCCCTTTCCTTGTGTTGTTCATTCTCATAAATTTTGCGTTCGAAAACGAGAGTTCACAGTAAGATGCGTAACAGGACGACGTTCTTCAGAACTTTTGACAATGCTGCCACTCCCAGGCGACTCAACTTTTCTCTGAGGACATCATGGGCGATGAAAACCCTGAACAGGATCGGACGTGTCCGGAGTGCAGAGGGACCTCAATTTTTACTGTGTTGTACAGAGTCGAGCCACTAGGTACCATTCATAGCCATTCGTAGAAATGCTTTTTCGGCTCTTTTGTTTTGCATCCACCTGTGGCGTGATCACGGAGGGGCGCGACATTGACAATAATGCGTAAATAAAACGGCAAAGGGTCTCAATAAGACCCTTCAGTTCGGCAACACCATTGGTGCCACCCAACAATCTTTGATGAGCACTTTAAAATGTACCTATAAAGTGACAACCTAAGACGAAGTCATAGGAGCTTTCAGATCGGCAAGCTTATAGACACTCCTGCGACATCGGATGGCCTAGTAGAAGGCGCAGGAGCAGCAACGTAACTTGCCTGCAGCCTCCTAGAACTCTGGTAACAGGTTCCGTCCGTACACGTTGATTTTTAACGTGCTCAACAAATTTGGGCGGGTGTCACCGACGATGTTACCAAACTGGGTAATCTTAAAGGGACCCTTTTCCGTTTTATTCACGCATTTGTCAATGTGAGATCCCTTCATGATAATTCCACAGGAAGACACCCTTTGCTGCTTCGGACCACGTTCAAATTTCGCCGAATGGTTTGAATGATCCCTCGTGGTTTCACTCTGTACAAAATAGCAAACATTTGGTCGTACTGTACTTCAAATGGGTGCGATGACGTTCAGTGTGGTAGCTGGCTCACGATGGCCTCAGAATACGGTTGAATCGACCGGTGCTGTCAGCTGCATCATGGGATGACATGACTGTTTCCCTGTTGCCGTCGCACAGTGCACTGTCATTTTAGACTGCGAAATGCGTGGGGATCAAGCCTCAAGGAAAGGTGTGGTTTCATTGGCGCTCTTTTAACCAGCCCCAAAAGCCTTTTCGTGTCGATCCTGATCGACCGTGGGCCTGAAATGTTTTCCTCGGCCATCCACAGGAAAACCACGTGATTTTAATGCTGGGAGTTGCGTTTCTGGCCTCCATTGGAGAGGCGTCAAAAGAAGGGTGAAATGTGGGTAAGAGGGGCTGTGACCATCTTCCCATCGAGTTCGACACGTCCAGGTGGGGTTGCATAGAATTGTGGTGAAATTTGGCGCTAGTATATCATTAACGCAGCTTACACCTCATGTGAGATCCTAAGTTCTTGCCTATTTTCTCATTTGTCTTCAATTTTACGTTTGATGTGTTGCCGAAGCCGAGGGTGATATTGCACTGCGCGTTTTCACGATTCCAGTCGAAGGTGGTAAGCATCTTTCAGCCTAATTGCATACTTCTGTGCCTTGATGGGAGATAATTACGATGATTGGAATATGTGATCCTTTAATTGTGTTGTGCAATGTAATTGCATTGCCGGCCGCTGTGGCTGAGCTGTTCTAGGCGCTTCAGTCCCGAACCGCGCTGCTGCTACGGTCGCAAGTTCTAATCCTGCCTCGGTCATGGCTGTGTGTGATGTCCTTTAAGTAGTTCTAAGTGTAGGGTAGTGATGACCTCAGATGTCCCATAGTGCTTAGAGCCATTTTAACCATGTGTAGTTGCAGTGGTTGTAAACCTGATCTGTATCAGATTAAATGTGTACGGCCAGTTCTCGCTGACGCAAATCTACCGAACATAATTTTACTCCCCCCGCCTTATCCTCCCTTTAACGTGGTCTGTGCATGACATGGAAGTGGCTCCGGGATGGCGTGACTCATGGTTGAGAAGTGGTATGTACTAGTCGATAATATGGAATCACTGGAGTCAGAAAGTTATACGTATAGACGTGACATAATAACAGAGAGCAATGGCTGAACTGCAAACGGCATTGCCCGATTTACTGGCATATCAACACTGAATGTGCAATATATCTGCAAGTAAAGGTGTTCCAGTAGCAAATAGGTAACACGGTGTAACAACAGCGGCTGCGAACAGATCCTAACCGACAGCGACGGGAGATGAGCTTTGCGCTTTGCAGTAACAACTTGTTCCGAAAAGACAGGAACTGCTGCTGTCAATGAATGCAGGTCAAAATAAACCAACTTCCCAGGGAATGTTGCAAAAGGCCTTTGCTCCACAGTGTGCCAGAATCCTGAAAACCTGTACAAAATTCCGAAATTTGCTCCAATATGGCCAGAAACTAATGGAATTTCCGACATTTCTCATAACGAAATGTATATCAAAACTGAAAAATTCAAAATGGCCGTTCCAGTATGCCGAAAGATATCTGGAAAAAGTTAATGAAGCGGACGAAAAACATTTTCGGGGAACATTTATAGTTTTAATTCTATACTTTACTACAAAATGCATCTATTACTATTTTAATTACAGAAACTATATATTAGTAACAAAAATTGACAGATTTATAAGCCTTCTTAATCTTCTTCGTCTTGTGCTTTTTGTTCTTTAGATTCATTTCCCTCTTCATCTTCCTCCTCACAGACATTTGTATCTTCTTCATCTTCAGCATTTTATCCCTCGTAATCCTCTGCATTAGGTACCAAGAGGGCAACAGCATCTTACGATAAAGTTTCCACTTTCCTCGGAGATAGTGTCCCCAATGAAGAAATGTAGCGATTGGTTGTTGCCAGAAGTATTCGGAACACATCCTCCATATTTTTCACACGAGAAGACTTTCGCGCAAAGCTTAAGCAATATTGCGTCATTAACTTGTTTGTTGATTTATGCGCATCTTCCGATGACTGACCGATTGGTAAAACATGTAGCGGTAATTATGTTCGGTCAATGAATCAACATTCTATGGATACCTGTTTTCAATCTGAATTCGCTGAACAAATATATTTCGTCCGAACCATGCTATACTTCTTCAGCGCGGCTCACAAATGAATGTCGCATTCGATCTGAAATTCAACCCTCGGAAGAAACAGCCTTTCTAAGGCCGAGATTTGTAGTCCCAACATTACTCCAGCCAGCCTATGAAACTAAAATTCTTAACTCCAAACTTTCTCTTTATTTATGACCAATTTTTCTGGAATCTGACCCAGTGTGCGGCGGCACATAAACTTACAGGTCCGTAACGAGCTTAGCAATGCAGAAGCTGGACATAGCCGTCTAAGGCGCGTAGAGTGGTCCGACGAGAATCAATTTTAATTTTTCAGGTGATGCAGTGCGTCGTGCAGTAACGACGCAATGAGTCCAGTATGTGAAGGATGTGTTTGTGATGTTGTCGTACAATGACCTGGACCCACCTCGTGAGCTTACTTTGAACATGAGATAGATCCTTTATTTCAAAGTTCTCAGTAACCAGATGTTAGCATTTCTTCTACACGTTTAAGGCGAGCATGCTTGGGCACTCAAGTCTTCCGCTCTGGAAACAATCGTGTTCAGAGAGCCGCACATATACGCTCCTAGTTTGAGGGGCACTCACTCCTACTGTCCCGCTCAAGCGCCCGACCTTGAAACCCTAGTAAATGTCCTGAATGTGAGATCAAACGTAGCAATCAACACTCCCGAAATTTGACAGCTGTACGGGATCTGATTATCAATGTGTAAGTAGGCTGTTTAGGTTTTTTTATTGGTAACGCCACCTCTGTATGACAATCACTGGCTGTGCTGTGTGCAGTCTGTGGCTGCTTTGCATTGTTGTAATACTCGCCATTGTAGTGTTAGGCAGCTGGCTGTGAACAGCGCGTAGCGTTGCGCAGTTGGAGGTGAGCCGCCAGCAGTGGTGGATGTGGGGAGAGAGATGACGGAATTTTGAAATTTGTCATGAACTGATATATATATATATATATATATATATATATATATATATATATATATGATGATATCAAGGTAAATACATTGTTTGTTCTCTATTAATATCTTTCATTTGCTAACTATCCCTATCAGTAGTTAGTGCCTTCCATAGTTTGAATCTTTTATTTAGCTGGCAGTAGTGGCGCTTGCTGTATTGCAGTAGTGGGAGTAACCAAGATTTTTGTGAGGTAAGTGATTTGTGAAAAGTACAGGTTAATGTTAGTCAGGGCCATTCTCTTGTAGAGATTATTGAAAGTCAGATTGCGTTGCACTAAAAATATTGTGCGTCGGTTTAAGCACAGTCGTGTATAAATTTTTCAAAAGGGGACGTTTCAAATGAGGTGCTTCATCAGGATATGACGCACGTGGAGAATATTGTGGCCCGCATTCCTCACCGAATTCTGGCTATTATGAAGGGTACAGCCGTGTCACGGGTTATATGTGCGCTGTCTTCGGGTGGTTTTAGCCCGACCACCACCCTTCTGTATATGAATGACACATACGAACTAATGTTGTGTAACTTCCAGAAAAGGCATCTATTCCGAAGATTAATTTGGCTAGAAGGCTGCTGACAAATGTACACCAGCCATTAAAGCACTATTAATTATACTGCACAAAATCGACGACAAATTGTGAAATGAAGTTAATTACCTATGTGTAGTTAGTCAATTTTGTAATTAATTATATAACAGAAACAGAATGAAATATTAGTTATTCGACGATAGCATACGGCCGCCACCTCGCGTTTGAGCAGATGCTATGAATTATTGTACATTTATTTGAAAGTGATGTAACGTCACAATGGTGACGTGTTTTCAGGCGGCAACGGTAATGCACACCTGAAAGCTTAAACGACAATCCCACGATAATGATGTGAATGAAATGTAACTATCACTGAACCAAACACTTTCGAGCCGGTGAAGACCAAAATGGATTAGTTATTAGCAGTACGAAACCCGGTATACATTGAGTATTCTTATTCACAAGAATGTTGACAGACTGTCGTCAGGTTTCTGTGAAGCAATATTCCATATTACATTTTATAACAATTAAGTTCAGTACGATTACACAAAATAACAGCAATCAGTTAAGGCAACGACAAAGTTACGAGACCCAAAAACCCACGGCATATCTTTTGAACAAATAAATTAAAATAAATTTTGTTAATCATAATACACTCAGAGACAAAAGATAAGTGACGAACGGTGAAGGAATTATCCGCCTGAAACGAAAGTGGTAAACCTTACTGGCCAAGACAGAGTATGGCAAGCACGAAGACAAGCAATAGAAACTCTCGTCGAGTGTGAGTGGTCTTTCTCTTGTTGAAATGTAAGCCCAGTATGGTTTGCCATGTAGAACTCCGTTGACGTACCGCTTCACGTAAGGGTACCGCGTATGAGTACCAAGCTGGCCCTGCCATGAACAAAATGGCACTACAGGCAATTACCTCTCGTTTCTGGGCCGCATGGTGGGCGACAGTCAGACTGATCCCTCACTGCTCTCCAGGGCGTCACCAGACACGTCTTTTCTGGTCATCTGGGCTCAGTTCGAAGTGGAACTCATCGCTGAAGACAGTTCTACTCCTGTCAATGAGATTCCAGACCGAAGACGTGTTTGGAGACGCCCGGACAGCAGTGAGGGATCAATCTGACTGTCGCCCACCCATATGGCCAGACAGTCGAAGTGACGGTCTGGGCTGTCGTCTCTTTTCACAGCGGGACCCATTTGGTTGACATCCGCGGCAGTCTTACAGCACAGCGGTACGTGGACGATATTACACGCCTACTTCTGTTGTCCTTCAAGGCAATCCATCTTCAGCTTACATATCAGCAACACAATTCCTGCCCACTCACGGCGACTGTTTCTACCGACTATCTTTGTGCCTGCCAGACCCTACCTTGGCCAACAATGTCGCCGGAGATCCTCAAACTGAGAGTGTTTGGGGTATTATGAGTAGGGCCCTCCAGTCAGCTCGGGATTTTGACGATCTATCTAGCCGGCTGGACATAATTGGAGTGAAATTACTCAGGTGGACGTCCAACAACTTTGCAAAACAGGCCAAGCCGAATAACTGCTTGTGTAAGGGCCAGAGAGAGACCGCCGTGTTATTTACTTGTTCAATTTGCGAAGCTCTTTTTCTTAAACAAATAAAACGAATTTTTCTGAAATTGTAATAATTTGTACATGTATATCGTAAATAACAATTTCCAACACTTCGGATTAAATCGTGGTTTAATGAAGTTTCACTGACAGATGGTGACGATAGTAAAAGGATCCTACTGTCAGGTTATGACCTGGGAAGATCTTTAAAACTAAATGCCTTTTTTTAAGGCCCCATAGGTCTTGCAACGGCTAACGATGTGAAAATCAAAACTGTTTTATTTGGTACATTTAGCTACACCTTCTGTAAGTAGGCTGTTTAGGTTTTTACGTTGGTAACGCCACGTAACGCTCTGTATGAAAATCGTTTCCTGTGATGGGTGCAGTCTGTGGCATGTTGGACTCATTGTTGGAATATTCGCTTGTGCAGTGTTGGGCAGTTGGATGTGAACAGCGCATAGCGTTGCACAGTTGGAGGTGAGCCGCCAGCAGTGGTGGATGTGGGGAGAGAGATGGCAGAGTGCAATTGGAAGTGAGCCACCAGCAGTGGTGGATGTGGAGAGAGAGATATCAGAGTTTCGAAAGGTCACTATAAGCGGGCGATCTGCACGTGTGTTCGCCATAAAAAGGAAATTTGTAAAGATGGATGTCATGAATTGATAATATATATATATATATATATATATATATATATATATATATATATATATATATATATATATATATATATTCCTGGAAATGGAAAAAAGAACACATTGACACCGGTGTGTCAGACCCACCATACTTGCTCCGGACACTGCGAGAGGGCTGTACAAGCAATGATCACACGCACGGCACAGCGGACACACCAGGAACCGCGGTGTTGGCCGTCGAATGGCGCTAGCTGCGCAGCATTTGTGCACCGCCGCCGTCAGTGTCAGCCAGTTTGCCGTGGCATACGGAGCTCCATCGCAGTCTTTAACACTGGTAGCATGCCGCGACAGCGTGGACGTGAACCGTATGTGCAGTTGACGGACTTTGAGCGAGGGCGTATAGTGGGCATGCGGGAGGCCGGGTGGACGTACCGCCGAATTGCTCAACACGTGGGGCGTGAGGTCTCGATGTTGTCGCCAGTGGTCGGCGGAAGGTGCACGTGCCCGTCGACCTGGGACCGGACCGCAGCGACGCACGGATGCACGCCAAGACCGTAGGATCCTACGCAGTGCCGTAGGGGACCGCACCGCCACTTCCCAGCAAATTAGGGACACTGTTGCTCCTGGGGTATCGGCGAGGACCATTCGCAACCGTCTCCATGAAGCTGGGCTACGGTCCCGCACACCGTTAGGCCGTCTTCCGCTCACGCCCCAACATCGTGCAGCCCGCCTCCAGTGGTGTCGCGACAGGCGTGAATGGAGGGACGAATGGAGACGTGTCGTCTTCAGCGATGAGAGTCGCTTCTGCCTTGGTGCCAATGATGGTCGTATGCGTGTTTGGCGCCGTGCAGGTGAGCGCCACAATCAGGACTGCATACGACCGAGGCACACAGGGCCAACACCCGGCATCATGGTGTGGGGAGCGATCTCCTACACTGGCCGTACACCACTGGTGATCGTCGAGGGGACACTGAATAGTGCACGGTACATCCAAACCGTCATCGAACCCATCGTTCTACCATTCCTAGACCGGCAAGGGAACTTGCTGTTCCAACAGGACAATGCACGTCCGCATGTATCCCGTGCCACCCAACGTGCTCTAGAAGGTGTAAGTCAACTATCCTGGCCAGCAAGATCTCCGGATCTGTCCCCCATTGAGCATGTTTGGGACTGGATGAAGCGTCGTCTCACGCGGTCTGCACGTCCAGCACGAACGCTGGTCCAACTGAGGCGCCAGGTGGAAATGGCATGGCAAGCCGTTCCACAGGACTACATCCAGCATCTCTACGATCGTCTCCATGGGAGAATAGCAGCCTGCATTGCTGCGAAAGGTGGATATACACTGTACTAGTGCCGACATTGTGCATGCTCTGTTGCCTGTGTCTATGTGCCTGTGGTTCTGTCAGTGTGATCATGTGATGTATCTGACCCCAGGAATGTGTCAATAGAGTTTCCCCTTCCTGGGACAATGAATTCACGGTGTTCTTATTTCAATTTCCAGGAGTATATATATATATATATATATATATATATATATATATATATATATATATATATATATATATATATATATATATATATATATAATGACCTTTGAAGATTATTAAGGTAAATACTTTGTTTGTTCTCTGTCAAAATCTTTCATTTACTAACTATGCCTATCAGTAGTTCGTGCCTTCAGTAGTTAAAATCTTTTATTTAGCTGGCAGTATTGGCGCTCTCTGTATTGCAGTAGTTCGAATAACGAAGATTTTTGTGAGGTAAGTGATTCATGAAAGGTATAGGTTATTGTCAGTCAGGGCCATTCTTTTGTAGTAATTATTGAGAGTCAGATTGCGTTGCGCTAAAAATATTGTGTGTCAATTTAGTGATGCTCAGAATAAGTAAAGAAAAAACTGTTTTGAGTACGTTGAGTTTTGCTCAGGTGTTTGTAAATCAAATCACGTAAGAGGTTTACCAACAAAGCAATTAATAATTTTTTCTAAGGGGGTGTTACTCTTCCAGCTACTTTCCTGTATAGTCACCGCTCCGGCTTAAGACGTCGACTTTCCAATACGCTCTTGATAGAAGGCAGCCACTTATGCTTTCCGCCAGTTCTGTACTCGTTGTCTCTGCGGAAACGCTGTCAAAGCCAGCATGTCAGCAAGGAGATCACAATCGCAAAAAGTCAAATCGGGCTTTTACAATAGAGGACCAAATACTTCTCTTCGAGAATGCTGTAGGAACGTCGTAATAGCAGCTGCAGTCTGCGGCCGGCCGTTATCATGAAGAAGGACTATATCTGATGAGAACATTCCTCTCCACTTGTTCTGAATTGTCCTTCGTAGACGATTTCGCTTAATTCACATACTGAATTAGGTAATCGGTTGATACTCGCTTCCCTGGTCGCTTGCATCATGACCCTCTATAATTCAAGGTTCAAAATGGCTCTGAGCACTATGGGACTTAACATCTATGAGCATCAGTCCCTTTGAACTTAGAACTACTTAAACCTAACTAACCTAAGGACATGACACAATACCCAGTCATCACGAGGCAGAGAAAATCCCTGACCCCGCCGGGAATCGAACCCGGGAACTATAATTCAAGGTTCCTGCATCACTGGCGCATACTGCTGCTATGCGTGACAGTTACGTAATGTGGTCTGCATGAAATCAGGAGAAACCCCTTAGCATGAAGTAATCGAATGAAAGCACGTACTTGACACCTGAATAGGTGTATTGACGTGCTTAATGTGTGCTCCGATGTGTAACGTGCGAAGTGATGCTATGTGACGCTGCGGGCGATCTTACTAGAGACATTGCGCAACACATACGTGCAAAACTTCATCGCGTTTTCACTTTGGATTTAATTTCGCGACCAATTGGACCTCGTAGGCCTGTATAAAATAGCCCTCAGATTAACTTTGGTAACACAGTACTCTTCGTCCAACAACTCATTTGTCAATTCTTCTTAGTTAACGATTATACTGTAGCCCACTGAAATGCCCGCTCGTAGGTCCACGATGCCTTGCCACACTTTGGATACCATATCGATGACATACTTAATCGTGCATGCTAGCAAGGCCACATCACGTCTATCCTCAATTACTGTTGGACTACAACTCAGCTTACAATTATTGCTGTGTCTGGGCGAAATCGCATCTCTACGATTTCAGTACCATCCTCTTAACAATATCTTTGGCTTCGACATAATGCTAGGTCGCTGACATTGCCAGTGTGTCTACCACATTCTTTTACAATCTTATCTTCAAATGGTATGTCATAAACATATTTCCTTTCATTTAATAAATAAATAAAATAAAATAAATGTAATAATCAGACAAAGTATTTATACTCTGAAAATAATATTGAGACTGCAAAAATAAATAACGTGATGATTATGAGGTACTGTGTTGTAGTGTTAGAAAGTGACAAATTTTTTGTCCGGTGGGCTTATAAACACTTCGAATATTCATCTCTGTTGTTAGAACGGTAAAGAAATGTGACGTATCTGATACGTAATTAATAATTCAATCAAATCAGAAGCTGACAGACAGCTTTCAGAGTTCACCAACTCCGTAAATTCTGAAACTTCCTGGCAGATTAAAACTGTGTGCCCGACCGAGACTCGAACTCGGGACCTTTGCCTTTCGCGGGCAAGTGCTCTACCATCTGAGCTACCGGAGCACGACTCACGCCCGGTACTCACAACTTTACTTCTGCCAGTATCTCGTCTCCTACCTTCCAGACTTTACAGAAGCTCTCCTGCGAACCTTGCAGAACTAGCACTCCTGAAAGAAAGGATACTGTGGAGACATGGCTTAGCCACAGCCTGGAGGATGTTTCCAGAATGAGATTGTCACTCTGCAGCGGAGTGTGCGCTGATATCAGCGCACACTCCGCTGCAGAGTGAAAATCTCATTCCGTAAATTCTCTTTGAGAGTTTTATAATCATGCCTGCCTCACATAAGCTTCTAACCACTACGTGTAGGTTATCGATAATTACCTCGTATCCAATGGTATCAAGGTAATGATCAATAGATAAGAGTTTTACCAAACTACCTGATGTGGGAATGGACCGTTGCTCAGTCTTGGTGTTCGTTGGTTCTGGGAAACCGATGGCTGAATGGAGACAATACGGTCTCGAGTATTGGATCGATAGAATGCAACTTGAGAGCTGGTAGCGAAATACATTACGCATGCATTGGTGTGTCAAAGTCTCAAGTGACTATGCAGCATGTGAAGTGAGAAACACATTGCGACCCCTAACCCGCCCGTCACTGTTGAAGCAGTGAAATAAACAACGAGTGCTAGTTTTCCCATACGACCACTACTTTTGCATATCTGCAGGCTAACGTGGTGATATGATTCCATAACAGTGGGTTTTGGTCACTTAAATGGAGGAAATACTTTGTAGTAGAAAATTTGAGCAACATGAAGGAAACATAATAATGATGTTTTAAGTGAAGGACATGCAAAGTAGGACATGTAAATACAATAGGACGACATAGCGGCATATGGACGTTCCTAACATTTGGAAGTAAGTTTGTACACTCTAATATGAGTTCTTTCAGATAACGAGCTACATTACTGATTCTTCAAGGTTAAAGAATTTAGAAGATGGGGGACGGTTGGACTTCGTAAAAGGGTTTCGTTGTATGTAATCATTTAGTCTTGCAATGCTGTTAAGCGATGCGTCGGTAGATGTCGCTGGATGAATAGAAGGGAAGAATTACGACATGATATTTGAATTTAAACAGTCTTTTTTTTTTTGCAATTTACTCTTGTATTACTCATAACAACGCGTTTCGCTTTCGTGGAGCATTGCAGATTATCTGTGGGGAAAACAAAATAAGCAAAAATTAGGGTATGGTCCTAGGACGCACGATTCTATATGTGAATAAGGAATTGTTACTAACCTTAAAATTTTCTTTTCACGACATTATAAAAACCATAAAACGGCTCTGTGATAGAGTGAAGCACGCGTGAAATCAGATGAACCCGCAGAGGCGTAATCAGAAAGACTAATATAATATCGTATAACGGCGGGATAGATTTGTAAACAGCATACAAAGATATGCCGCTGCAACTTCACAGCAGGAGCTTCAAGCTGACACATAGGCGAGGAGCAGAATGAGGCTTGTATACTGTGACTGCAGAGGATACACACTACTGGCACTCAAGGGATAATATGACAGTCAGCATATTTAATGCGTTTATAAAACATCTAATAATGGGTGAATCACTGCAATGGTAAAACGATAACTACTGATCGTTACCTGGATCATTAATCAAAACATAGTCGCACATAAAGGGAAATTTTAAATTACTCCAAATAGAGACCAGACGTAAGTAAATAAAACCGTAAATTAATCACCATTTGTGGGCATCTTCCTGATAACTAGGAATAGAACACATTCTAGAAACAATTAAGTCCGAACTCGACTTTAAAAGTATAACGTCTAATAATGAATCAGTTGGAGGGGAGGGTGGGGGGGAAATGAGGAAATTAATAAAACGAAATGGAAACCCATTAGAAGAGCATAACCAAAACAATGTAAAAACTTTAAAAATTTTTAAGCTCGCAACAGTAAAAATTCCGTAACCTACCAATAATACAATGTGACTAATCTCTCAATAAAACTGTGCCTCACTTATAACCTTTCAATAACTGACTGTGAATTTAAACTTGTAAATTTGGACGTCAGCAGTGCTGCGTCATGGCCCTGAAAGATCCTTGTGAATAAATTGAAATTCTTACCTCAATAAGGTCGCCGGATAACACATATATATCTGCTCCTATAAGAAATTTTTCTGGCGCAGCCCAGTGCAATGCTAGCCGATAGATTTGTCATGTATAAAAAGAAACAACTGCTTTTTCTTTACAATAATCGGGATGACCATGGATTGGATAAATTAGTAAATTCTTTACATTGAGATGAATGATTGTCAAAAGTTAATTTTTGTAAAAAAGATTATTATTAAGAGATTTTTTAAACATTTACATGGGACTTGATATTACAATACTACATATGCGCGACGCTGCTTTTACCTTATATTATATCGCTCAGGCTCCACCATCGCTCCCCACGACTGACCCAGCCAACTCGATACACCAGACTGATCGCTACTACCACTACTACTACTACTACTACTACTGCTGACAACACTGCTCTCTGGGCTGAGATTCTCTTATAGCTTACATATCGCAGGCAGAATCCATCGAAATTACATATGCTCGAGTGCGCTAGCAAAAAAATCCCTTAAGCATGGACCTCTTACAAACTGATATCATTGATCATAACAGCTTTGATTCCTATTAGTGGCCTGATCATTCAGCAATCGTTCGTCGACGTTATACGTAAATTTAAGGATTTCCAGCTCTTCCAATAAATCAAGCTTTTTGCCTTTATGAGCACAATGTAAGCTGCAGAGATCATCGAGCGTGGGTGGCTGGTGCCCTGTCGTCTTCAGGTGTTCAGCAAGAGGGCTGCTTTAATTGACCTTTTTTGGTTAACATATCCTCGCTATATCTCGTTCTAGACATCAGTACAGTTTTGTCAAACAGAATTTATGGCATACATCGCATTTTAATTTGTAAACACCAGAGAAAGCGTACCGGTCTCTAGTAGGCCGCTAGGGACGACAGTTCTCATCCTGTGAATGTTTGAATCAGCAAGACAAAGAACTGTGTCATGAAGTACCATTCGTGAGGCAGTAGTTTTATAATAACGTTCCTGAAATGGACCTGCCTCTCCAAATCCCGCCGTCCCACATTACTCTTTTTTTTCAGCTCTTAAAGAGTCCGCTGCCAATCCTCCGCAGACATTGCGACACCTCACCTAGGGTGACCGCTGCAAAGTTCAAGCTGCCACAAAGGCGAAGCCTGAAGACACCCGATACTAGCGTGCACTAATAGGTGTCCGGATACTTTTTATGAGGTAATGTATATGACAAGATTGTTTAGCTGATACAGTATTTGGAGGTATATGTTAATACAATGTTAGGTTGCTAGTTTTGTAAAAACTGGGTCATTCTTGCCACGTAATAGTGATGGAGAATATTTTGTAATTACAGCATGCTGTAGATTGCCGTATCTCTCTTTGTCCATTACCTCGGCATCACGTCTGCAAAACTAGAGAGTCGATAGTCCGTCCAAACAAATGAATCAGTTTGGAAGCCACGCCGACGGTGGACGAGGGGGTAGAAATTCTTTATTGATATCACAAGTCAGTGAATTTCTACGTTTGAGTAACAATATTGTGCAAACAGTTCAACGGTTCCTTCTTGCCTCGTCCACATCTGACTGTGACTTTCGAACTGCGATATAAAATAAAACAATTATCAACGTCAGTTTTATTTTCTTATATTGTTGTAGACAAAAAACATACTGGCTCACACACAGAATTATTTCAATTCAGCTCAACGATCACCAAACCATACGTGTCACGGCAGCTGATATCGAAACACGTACCATTTGTACAAGAGGACTGCACATGTCATTAGCTTTTACTAAATGTTCGAGTTGCCTAACCATTACGACGTTCAGTTACACACTTTCATCTCGCGTTGGGTAGATCAGCTTAGCTAAAATATAAAATTTCTGTATTCAGGCCCTCGGAGATCTTTGGGAATTTACTGAGCGTTCTTGACAATAAGGTACCTCTTTAGTATGGAAACGCTTGGCCCAATATTCCATTGCTGCTCATTGGGATTTGGGTGAAAAGTCCTACTGTCTTAAAATAGACGTCTCTTGGTTTAGTTCAGGGAATGGTATTAATGACCAATACCTTGCGGCTGTACATGAGAAACAAGCCATCGATTGTACTCTCTTATCCACACAAAGCTCCAATGCGAAGGCTCCGACAAACATTCTCAGGAGGTTTCCATTGGTTATGAGGCAAATGCCGAAACTGGAAATACCCTTCGAAATATTCCCAACCGATTATCCCTCTGTTACGTCCACTTCTCTTGGATTTAGAAAAAAGAAACTGAACTCTGCAATGGATCGATCTACGGATTATAACCGTTGACTGAGCGTCAATAGTCCGTCTATTTTGCTACTGCTGCCCGTCTGACGCATTACCAGAACAACAAAATAAAGCGTGTATTGCTTTGATAGATGGGGTTCAGCTCTGTCTGAGTCTTCTCAATGACAGGAGGGCATGTTAACAAGAATAGGGCATTACGTACCAACTAGTGGTCACCTCCACCAGATATACAGTAGTAGCGTTTATGGTTCACCAGATTCGGGTCTGTCATTCACTACATGTTCTTTTCCAGTAGTAGAGCAGCAACATATCGTGATAAAGAATTGCTACTTTGGTGACACTGAAGTGAATACGTAAGTCTGCAGCCTTCTGTGGCCGTAGAGGTTAAAAGTAAAAGTTCTAGGATGTTAGGCACCGTCGTGTTCCCCTTTAGTTGTCTTCTTCTGCAATCGGTGTTTACATCCCAGCAGAGCGATCTAAACGTCGACTGTCTAATAAGAAACTAAAGAGGACTATGATGCGGCCTAACAACCTAGAAGATTTTACCTTCAGTGACATGAGTGAACAAAATCTTCTAATATTTCTTTTAATGACCAGATACGTTCCGTTTTTATCATTAATCTGTGTGAGAGTGGCTGGTTCAACAATATACCAGACGTAACTGAATTATTATCGCCTGATTACCTTTTAATATCTATTTTCAAGACAGTCTCAGTATTTATTTGTGTGTTATTCTTGAGTGACTTTTACTATTTGCAAAAGAAATATTTCACTAGTCCACCCTTACCTCTCTTACAGCCACAATCACAAGCGTTGTGAAAACTACGAATCCATCATAATGTCAGCGTACATTTGTTTGGTTTACTGTACTTACAGTTTCTATTTGCATATAGTAAAGAATCTTTCCAATAACGTTAATAATGAGCCTAGAACACGCGTGACCTTTCACAAGAGCATTTTGTGAGAAGTAAGGCTTTTGGCTCAAAGCATCTAACTTTCCACGCATGGTCCTTTTTGTATCCACGGCAAGAAAGCTGTACTAGCGGTGAGGCAGTTTTTCATTACCGTCCGCTCAAGGTGCACGTCTTAATAAATCAGGAGCTAAAGTCAGAAAATTTAATTAAAAGTTGGCAACGTTTCTTACTGGAGTTCTCTTGAGGCGTCTAATAATTAGAGGATAAAAGTTTCACAGCAAAGTGCCGACATTTATGGTTGCAGCGAAAATCAGACCCCTTTCAAAAATATCTAAAAATAACTCTCGGCTTCTTTCTTCGCTCAGGCTGGGCGTCTGTGCTTGAGCGTCATGTTCAGCTGGCTAGATCAAAGAAACAAAGTGCGCGGCCGCTTTATAGCTCCCATGCGTCAAGTAAAAAGAATTAAATGTGAGGGAAGAAAGCAGGCGACAGGAGGGAGACATAAACGGAGAGGGGATGTCTGATGGTGAATGTGGGTGACAAAACAGCTCACACGAAGTAACACTCTTCAAAAATGAAAGGTGTCAAAGGTGCTAGTTCAACAAAATATCTCTGGACAACAAAACGGAGTGTTGCTGCATATAACAAGCTACTCCAATTTACATAGGCGTGCGAAATTTGCTTGAAGGTGACTGGAACTCAAACTACGTACTGCTATTTAATCTTTTCGTTTACGTATGAGTGTCTTATATTGTATAGTCAAGGGTTAACCTATTGGACTACCAATACATAGGTACCGGGTTCGAACCTAACTACCGTTACGATTTAGGTTAAATTTGACTAGAGTACTAGAAGATTCTCTGTCTGAGGATAAACCATTTTGCTAACAACAGCGTTATAAAAAAGGGCGGACGGTATTTAGAGAATCAGTAATACTTTCCGTTGTTGATTGGAGTATAACAAAGCGATCGGAAATTCGCTACCAAAAATGTATCATGAGAGACAATCTCCAGTTATGGCCTCCGGCGGACTGTGTGTTGTTCTGAAGTTTCCTGGCTGATTCAAACTGAGACTCCAACAGGAAAACTTGCCACTGACAGGCAATGTCTCCCTTCTTACCGACTAAGCTATCAGAGCCTTCCCTGTGCTTAAGGCGTCAGTTCTGCCAATACGTCTTCCCCAGTATCCTAACTTTGAAGACATTCTCCTTCATAACTATCGAGTGTGACACATGTAGACCAGTGGAAGTCACGAAGAAAAGGCATAACCTGAGCATCGGGGATTGTATTCAAAATGAATTTTTCACTCTGCAACGGAGTGTGTGCCGTTCCGAATTAGATCATCCATTTTAGTGACTGAAGAAGTGTTTGCCTTCATTTTACTTTTCACATAGATCTCTGCCATATTCAAGTTATAAAACATTGTTATTTATTTCAGCTACTTTACATCTATAACACTATGAAACGGAATATCATCTCAGTGAAATGTCTGCAAATGTGGAACTTTTTTTATCTATACAAATCAAACTGACAATTGAGATTGGGCATGTATGATAGTTGTGATGTCCGACCTCATTCATTAGCTCATTGCATAAGTAGGAAAAAATTATTTTCATTAGCTTCTTACATATATCTCACAGAGCCAAGAGGTGGAGACCACAGAGACAAACCTCGGAAGAGCACCCTTCATTTGACGGCGAGAGGCAGAATTAACAGCCAAAGGCAGTACCACATGAAACCTCTCAATGCTGGAGGCGGCTCTGATGAAAGAGAAAGACAGAGAGAGTGAGAGAGATAGAGAGAGAGAGAGAGAGAGAGAGAGAGAGAGAGAGGAAGAGAGGAAGAGAGGAAAGATGGGGGAAGGAGAGAGAGTCACCAGAGCTCTAGGAAATTAATGCGGCACTCTTGCTGACTTATACTTGAAAGACCGCCATGTTAGAAATTACTGCCGATATGTTCTCCTTCTGCTTCAAAGCGCAGCAATTACTTGGCTTTTACGAGACGTTTGATAGAGAGTGGATGGAATCCCTCACAGAAGACTGACTCGGAACGTTATGTTACCGGCAGAATTCCATGAAAGAGCGTCTTTCAAGTAACGGCGT
The DNA here is from genome assembly GCF_023898315.1 of Schistocerca nitens. Classification (NCBI taxonomy): domain Eukaryota; kingdom Metazoa; phylum Arthropoda; class Insecta; order Orthoptera; family Acrididae; genus Schistocerca; species Schistocerca nitens. Next base: position 464,430,727 of record NC_064617.1, on the reverse strand, counting down.
GTAATGACCTACCAGAATAACTTTTCATGTTAGTGAACTCAAGATATACAGCCTGGGAAAACGCCCTATCGGATTGCATTAGATATTCAATGAGACCAAATTGTTCAAGTACTCTAGAATTGACTTCAAAAGTGCTTGAGAGCCGTTTGTCAGTTTTAGAAAAGTAACACGTGTGACTGACGGAGCAGATAAAGAGGATTAAAGAACAATTTTGTGATTAGTCACGGATTTATTCAGTGTCACGGAAGAGTTGAATGGTCTCTATTGGGCAATGTTAAAGGAACACGCCGTGAATCTTCTAAAGGGATACTTTTGTACCGACAGCCGTCCCCATTGGGCACTACCCGTGAAAGGTGTACCGGCGATAAAGTGATAACAGTGTAATTCGTTCAGCCTGCCATACATCAAACAGTGGTTTCTGGAGTATTATTTAGTGGTGCCTTCTGTTGCTGACACCAGCACATCTTAATAAGTTTAAATAAAATACAGTCCCTTTGGAATTAAAGCTTATTGTGCAGCAAAGATACATGCCCTAATTGAGAGTTATAAATATCCTGCCTCTCATCTCGCAAATATACAGTGTGCTATGGGTATAAGTTTAGATATTGTGCTTACTGGTACCTTAATATGTGCCCACATCAGGGCTTTAATTCCTTTTTCTCTGCGTCTAACAATTTTCCCTCAAACACGTGACCTCATTTACTATCACATGTTTTCTGCACGGTATTAACTGCACCACTAAGTGGACTACGCCTATCAGTATAGACTAATCGTTTTGCTTCTACATATCCACACTAACATCTGATCTGCTCGCTATAGAAAAATAAGCCTTAATGAATTGCTCTTGCCACGTGCACTTGGAGGTACTAACCAGCCCAAAAGCACACTACTCTTATTAGCTATAATTATTAGTCTTCAAACGAGGTAATTACTAAGGTAATGTTTTTGAGTACAATGTCCTCAGTCAGCAATAAAATATTTGAACTTACACTCCTAACACCCTGTACATTGACGTAACAGTTGCAGGAGAAATGTCTGCAGGGGTAATGTCTGAGGAAGGAAGTATTCAGTAAGGTGAGGAGCCATAAAAATACTGACAAATGGGTGTCATTCACAGATACAGTGGTAGTTGCTTTGTCCGACCGCCCGACTGTTGCACACGTGACAGTTGGTCCACAGACCTGGCAGCCACGTGGCGCTGCGCTGGTCTCACTTAGGGGATACGATATGCGATGCAACACGTTACAATAATTGTCCCACGATACGGTGATTTGCCATGCGACAGTCGTGTTCCCATAGGAACAGTGCGACAAGCAACATGACGCAGCAGGCTGCAGCAGACTTGCGCCTGACACCTCGGTCACAGCCTCGTCGCAGGCAGCTTCCATTTGTGTCACGTGTTTACCCAAGACTGGAAATAGGTACGGCTCTCCTTCCTATGTCGAAATCAGTGTCCATTGTTAATTACATTTGGCACACAGCAAACATTTTTTTACTGCTAACTTTTCGAACTGTGCGCTGCGATCCATTTAATTTAGAAGTATCTTAATAACTATGAGCATTAGCGAAAAGAAAACCAGTTCATAGTGAAACTGTGATATTTGATTATAAGTTGAAAAAAATCAATTTTCCTACCGAATACTTTCCTCGAAATCGAATAAAAAATACTGCATGACAGAGAACTCAAACCAATCCCAAAAAAATGATTTATAATTTTTTACAGGAAAGTTACAGAGACAATGTACCATTGCCTCATCTGCATTAAACAATTTTTTCCAGGCACATCAGATGAAATTTCCCTCGCAGTGTATGATTAACAGGCAATCCGTGTTGCGCTGTGCGATATGCCAAGGGAATCGGTGAGAGTTGTATCACTACCGTATCGCATATCGTAATGCCTCAGTGAGAATCCCGCCTTACTCCGCCGAAATGCTATGCTTACGATAACAGCAGCGCCGTGAGCCCCAATAGCTTGGTTGTCATAATGAATGCCAGAGATACGATCCGCCATTCTCGCGTGTATTCTGTGCTGCCAACTTCTCCCCGTTGCCGCGCTAGAATATTACGACGCAGTCTCGGTACACATTAAAAGTTCTGTCGTGAAACGTTTCTAATTTCAACACGTAGACTAGTTCTTAAACTGAACTGTGTAGCTAACAAACACAATATACATCGGCCGACTCTGAGAGAAGTTCCAGCGTCAACCTCCAATTAACGACGTACTTTTTCAGTAAGCGTTAGTTTACAGGGGTGCATGCTCCTCTATTGATACTAACCTACTTGCCAGTATTGTGTCCTTGAAGTCCAGCCATGACATTGTGTGACATCTTCATCACTCACCTGACCTTAGCTCCAGTGCAGTTATCAGTACACTGCGCTCGGACGTAAATTATGCCTATTTACGCTTTCAACACAAGCACACTTGCGGAATCTCGCTGCATCTAACGTTCCAAGATTCTACTCTAGGCAGGTAAAACGCATGTGCGCAAGGGAAAAATATTGAACGCTAAAATAATGATTTGGCACTGTCTGACTACCCCCGGAAGCAGACCTTAGGATCTCTTAATGCTCTTTAACATATAAAATACAACCTCAACTTAATTCAATGATTAAGGCAACTAATACTACTAAATGGTAAACGTTGTTTCTTATTATACATTTATTGTAGATTAAAAAACAACCCTTTATTCACATGTCTATATTTCCTAACTAAAATTTCTGATCAATTGCCCAACTCTGTCCTTTTTATGGCCAGGTGATCTAACATAAATAACGCGAAATGACTGACATCATGTACCTACCAAACAATAGAAGGCACTACTTTCAAAGATAATCTATGGTGGTGTGGAACAAAAATGGCTCAAATGGCTCTGAACACTATGGGACTTACTATCTGAGGCCATCAGTACCCTATAACTTAGAACTACTTAAACCTAACTAAGCTAAGGACATCACACACATCCATGCCCAAGGCAGGATTCGAACCTGCGACCGCAGCGGTCGCGCGGTTCCAGACTGAAGCGCCTAGAACCGCTCTGCTGCTGCAGCCGGCTGTAGTGTGGAATCTCGGTGGAAATAAACTAGTGTGATCACAGCTATTTAGCTTTATAGCCCTAATAAGCCTATGCAATTTGCAATATCGCCGTATGTACTGCGTCCGTTTCGTCGGAGTGATGGTTCTCCAACACGTCTGCGACGATGGAAGAACTCCAGCCACAAAATAACACTCTTTCAAACACTAGGACAGCAGAAGGCGATCCTCTAATATAATCTTATACTGTCTCTCCTCTCTGTGTTATACAGTCGAGAAACACGAACACCCAGCCACAAGGACGGAGTTCAAATAACGTCTCAACGTAAGTATAGGCAGAAGAAGTGCTCTCCATCACTGAACGCTGTGTACTCAAGACGACTTCCAACCCGGAGGCGAAGTCAAGAATCGTATAAAGTCGAAACACTTAAGTGCCTAATCGTTCTAACTATAATCTCTCCTGAGAGCAAAGACATCAAGTTTGCCTGTACCAACATAGCTGATACTGAGCGACCGTCACACACAGGCGCTTAAAGAAAGACCATTCCTCTCAACCGCTGGCTTCCCAGCAAGACTTTGCTCCCTTCCCTCGAAACTGCAGAAGGCGAATCGTATTCTGAAAATTCTGGAATACTCTCCCTCTCTACAGATTCTTCCGAACGCCGACCATATTTTAGTCCTTTGTCGTCCAGCGCGGAAATTTTGCGAGGGAATGCCTATACTCGTACAATGGTACGCTTCTGAGCAAAAATCCTTGGAAATAATCCAGCCTGCGTGATCTCCGATGTGACGCTTCCTCGTTCCTCTCAGCTGCGTCCAAGCTTTGCAGAGTTCCCAGTTATCTTTCCGGCCTGGCTTCAATACTGGCCGGCCGCGCTCAGGTGCCCCAACGTCCATCATACTACTTCCTGTGTTTAAGCAGGACCATCACACCTGTGCGGGCCTTCCACCCAGGGCTTGAGTTCCGCCTGCCGTTTCATCTCCACTAGCATTCCAAGCTCTCTACTATAGGCAATCATTCATTACGCCGTTTTGATAATAAAGACACATAGCCACCTTACATGCAAAAGCGTTAACAATTATTTACAAGGCGTACGTGACGATATCAGTCTCTTTAAATATTCATATACACGATGATACCTAATTGTGGTATGTCGATGAATGCTCGTAAAGTACGAAATTATAGCTACCTTACACAGTTACAGAGAAACTAACTCTGGTAGAGTTTGTCTACGTTCTGGAAGCCCAGTGTCTTCAAAATGAGTGAGTTTACGTTCGTCATTACATCAAAGAAAAATCTGAGATGACGCTAGTCAGAATTCACAGAGTTCGATACGAGAGCTGATCAACAAAGTCTAAGACTGATTTCTTTCCTGTATCTTCCGTGGCAGTTTCCTACCAAAAGAGTGGGTTTCTATGTATAATGTCCATAGGCGCCAGCACTTTCGTATCGTTAAGTTGGCAGTAATGATTTGTTTTGTAGACACACTTCGCATTTCGCATACCAAGCAATGGAGGTGACGCGAGGGGAGCAGTGAGGCGCAATAAAATTCTGTGTTCGTTTAAAAAATTCTGCGACTGAAACTTACGAAAAACTGCAGCAATCCTATGATGAACAGTGGTTGAAGGACTTCAAAGAGAGCCAATTTGTCTGTCTTCATGAAAGCTGGCCTGGTGTTTCGGCTTCTTACGTGATTGAAGTCAACATGAACACAGCTGCTGCTCTTGTCCATGCCGTGCGGCGGATAATGTTACGTAACCCCAGCGAAGTGCTGAGAATTGCATATGAAAGAATCTTTACGATTATGCATGAGCGTCTCCATATGACACGTGTTTGTGCCAGTTGGGTCACGATCAAAAGGCTGTGCGAAAAGGAAACAAATCGAGGTACAGCGACTCTCCGTTGATGGAGTGGATGCGTTTCTGGAATCGATCACCACCAGTGATGAGACATGGCTGCATTATTATAATCCTGAAGGAAAGCAAGTCAGTACAGTTTGGAAATCGACAGGTCCTCCTGCGCCAAAAAATGTGAAAATTGTTCCATCTGCGGGGAAAATGATGGTCATCACATCGTTTTACTGTCATGCAGAGATTTACCAGCATCCGGTTCCCATTCACGCTACTGTTAGAGCAGCATACTACACGTCAATATCGGCTAAAATGAGGAAGCACATTGCAAGGAAATGGCAGACCTCGGACATTTTTTACTCCCACCGGTAAAGGCCAAGGTTCGGGGCATTCGATCTGAGAACTCTGAAGCAATACGGAAGGAAAGTGAGGCGATTCTCAAGGACCTGACAAAGACCCGCGATAAGAAGTGCTTCTAGCAGGAGGGGAATGCTTTGAAAAAGATCATGTAAATACTGAAATGGAGTAATAAATATATGTGAAGAAAATATCTGCCTTGTCTGATCAACCCTCGTACGATGCCAGTGGCACAAAGGCCGCGTAAACTTATTCACGAAAGAGTAAGTTTTAGAAACGACACAACACAGTTAATCTATGTGGAGTATTTGAATTAATGCTCTTTGGCTCAAGGCACTAATCGCAACCCACCAGAATAGTTTGGAAAGACGGAAATAATTAATTACAGACTCTGCAAACCGACAAATTCCACTAAATTACGAGCCGCGACCAGTTGGTCGTCAGCGATCATAATAATACAGCATGGGTAGTTAACAGCCTGCCAGTACTCCGCGGCCAAACTATCATCATACTCAGGAGTGATACGCCGCACAGTAAATAAACTTCGCTAATTTACTATTTGCGTGTAAGCCTTAGCAGTTCGTCACCAGCACAAATATACTTAAAGCACATTCAGAAAGTTCTCTGTCTTCGCGGTTTTAAATAGACAATTTCAACAGAAGAGTCTGAGCATTAGCAACGCTTGTGGTGCAATCGCGACGTAGCAACTAGGCACACATCGGTCCGGTCCAACCTCCGAGCCGCATTGCTCTTAACCATGGTGTGTCGCCCGCTACTCCAGATTCTTGGTGGCAGCGACGTTGGAAACTACAGTTTACCAAATATTAACTCTGCTCGTAATTATATCGTCCCCTCGATTTACTAAGGAACAAACTCTAAACTTTAATTTAATAAATACTGCGAATTTTCTAGTGTTCACCGCAATAAAATGTAAGGTGTTTCGCGTGAGAATAGTCTGTTGTAGACTCGCCCACAGGAACCAAAGTAGAAGGGTGTCCGCCGCAAGAACTACGTCTTAACTTTTAATTCGGGTACTTTTTCAGTATCTCTGCCTCTACTCTTCCACTTAACAGAACGCGCTGGTTTCCTGTACCAAGCTGACCGACAATATTTGGGAACCGCCGGTCACCCTGCCCCCGAACGCGCTGTCCAGCCTCTTCGCGCTCCAGCCACATCTGAGTAAATTCTGATAGGCTCCTCGAAATAAAACTCAGGTACCTTCACTATAGACATACTCCGATTTTCACCACTCTTACTGTACTAAAATACTATTAGTTAAAGTGTTTTCCAGTTAATTAATTTTCTTAGCAATTATGCTTAATTTTCAAATTCTTTTAAATATTAAGTTGAGCGTGTGCAGAATTATTTACCCACCATGTCATGGCTCAGTTCCATAAAAACATTTCACGCATTTAATGGGGCCACAATGTAGTGTCACAGGTTAAGTTTTCTTCTGTACTTCTGTATTAGAACGGAAAAGACACTACAACAGTGCATTCCGAGTTTGTAAAAGAGTGCAGCAGTAATATGCCCTTTTGTGATATAATGAGTAGGTGTTGCAGACATTTCCTGTGTGGTCAAATGAGTCTGAATGACGCAAAAGAACGAAATTGCAGACCGTCTGTCTGCAAAGACCATCGAACTACAAGGGAACTGGAGGCGCTAGGGCTGGAGGTTCGACGTATCACAATCTAAACGACAGTCCTAGATTTGAAACTTCCTGGCAGATTAAAACTGTGTGCCGAACCGAGACTCGAACTCGGGAACCTTGCCTTTCGTGGGCAAGTGCTCTACCAACTGAGCTACCCAAGCACGACTCAGGCCCCGTCCTCACAGCTTTACTTCTGTCAGTACCTCGCCTCCTACCTTCCAAACTTTACAGAAGCTCTCCTGCGAAACTTGCAGGACTAGCACTCCTGAAAGAAAGGATATTGCGGAGACATGGGCTTAGCCACAGCCTGGGGGATGTTTCCTCACTATGGAGTCGTATATTTGTTTTCAATTTATTACATGACATTTTAAACACGATAGCAATCGCTACCCACTGGGTCCCGTGATTGCTCACACCCATTCAAAAAGGCCATCGAACCAAGGTAACAGAGTAAATGTTGCATTTGTGTCATGTCAACTGAGATTTCCTTAGCGACATAATAACAACAGACGAGCACTCGTTGCATCACTATGATACTGAGAGAAAAGGAATAAAGGAAGCAGTGGAGACATGTTGATTCTCCATACCTGAAAAAGGCGAAGCTGATGCTGAATTTTCTTTTTTTTTGGGGGGGGGGTTGCTGCTATGGTATGATGGAGCTATAAGAATGTGCTCATAAGAGGCAAAACCTTACAGAAGCATGAAACTGAAATCTACTGATGAAGGCTGTCGAAGCGTCTCGGGAAGGAGTCCAAGAGGATTTTCTTGACAACGCCCCTTCTCATTCTGCACAGGACACAGTCAAACGAGCTGTCTCTTTCGGCTACCAAAATTTGCTTCACACTCATATTCTGCTAGCATCCTTTGATGAAGAAACCATTGCCTAGTAGGCATTTCCAGAAAGACAGTGGCGGATTTTCGAAGTTGTATATAGATTTTTGCAACCATAGTCTACAGCTAGTCATCCATCATTGTGAAAAATGTGTCGCATTAAAGCACCAATGAAACAATAATTCCCAATTTCCTAGTCGCATCTTCATATTTACAAGGTAATAATATAACTTTGGCCAACGGCCTTGCCGCGCTGGTGACACCGGTTCCTGTCAGATCACCGAAATTTAGCACTGTTGGTCTGGGCTAGCACTTGGATGGGTGACCATCCGCTCTGCCGAACGCTTTTGGCAAGCGGGGTGCACTCAGCCCATATGGGGCAAACTGAGGCGCTACTTGACTGAGAAGTAGCGGCTCCGGTCTCGTATACAGACATACGGCCAGGAGAGCGGTGTACATCCAGTGACGCCTGTGGGCTGATGATGGCACGGCGGCCGGTCGACACCGTTGGGCCGTCGTGGCCTGTTCGCACGGAGTTTAGTTTAGTTTCAGGTAATATAACTTTGACTACCCTTGCTGCTTTACAGACTCCTCTTACCTGTAAAAGTAGGTACGAAGACTTCTTCTTCGTATTTTTCTAGGCTTATGTAAGGAGCAACAAATTGAAAATGAGTGCAAATAGTAAGTCAACTGTTTATTATTTCAAAAGTAAATGACATAACTACTAATAAATCTATCTTACCATGAGACAAGACGGTCAGTGCCTTCATGGAGAAATTAATGCTGTTGCCTACGGAACCTGACTGTACACAGGAGTGAATCTCTTCGTCCAGTCACGAATGTCTTTCTTGAGAGCTCCAAATCTGGAAGTCGCATGGGGAGAGATCGGAACTGTTGGTTGGTTGTTTGGAGGAAGAGACCAAACAGCGAGGTTATCGGTCTCATAGGGTTAGGGAAGGATGGGGAAGGAAGTCGGCCGTGCCCTTTCAAAGGAACCATCCCGGCATTTGCCTGGAGCGATTTAGGGAAATCACGGAAAACCTAAATCAGGATGGCCGGACGCGGGATTGAACCGTCGTCCTTCCGAATGCGAGTCCAGTGTGCTAACCACTGCGCCACCTCGCTCGGTATCGGAACTGTGTGAAGGATGTAAGGATGTTTAAGGGATTCCCAGAGAAACTTCTATAGCGTGATTAAAAGAATCTTGGCAGCATATGGGCGTGCCAACGTCTCAAAGTGGGCGATTAGTTTTGGAATGATAAATAGTTTACTTACGTTTTTCTATATGTCTCGTTTTTTTTTTTTTTTTTACTGTTCCTTTCATTTTCACGAACTGAGGACCACATTATTTGGCGAAAACTGTTGTTACTTTCATTACAGTGCCCACTGTCATTGATAGTCGGTGTAGCTGAAATAGGTTACGTACGATTATTAGGTTTATATAATTCGTAAATCTTCCCGTAAGATCTCTGTATAAATATTTATTTTATCTTATATTCATATGATAGTGCCGTATTATACATCAGCGCATTTTTTGCCAGTGTTCCAATGCAATGTAGTATTTGTCTACCGAAAATTCCTTTGAGTATCTTCTATGACAAAATGCCATGCCGAACCAGGATTCAATACCCTTGCTGAAATGCACATCACATTTCCACATGATTTCCCTAAATCGCTTACGGCAAACGCCGGGATGTTTCGTTTTGTAAATGACACTGCTGATATTCTTACCCATTCACCTGCCGCTGCTGAGCTCGATCTCCGTATTTAATGACCTCCTTGCTAACCGTGATCTCATGCGAACCCTATCACATGCCTTTAGAGACAGAGCTCTTCTGCTACATCAAATCTATCATGCCTCACTAAGACACAACTTTAACTTGAAACTGGTTAGCGGACCACCCTGGCACAATCACACAAGAGTGTGACGCCATAGAGAAGTCAAATATTTCGCCACGTACGTTAACAATTATACTAGTTCTGTACGCCGAGGCAAAATGATTTTTTTCTAACTGAATGAGGTCGCACAGCATCCGCAGAGAATTTGCTCCCGCTTTTATAGCATAAACGAGGTGTGGCTATAAAACATAGGGACTATTGCCGTAAAACATTTTATTTAAAAAACATACATATTTAGTTATTGCCACCCTGAATATAATCCCCTCTTCCATTGATGGAAACGGTGCTTAAGTCTTCCTCTGCGAGCTCCTTCATGACGTCAGGCGCTTTTCTTTTCTCTGCTGCAACAGACTGAAATCTTGTTCCTTGTACTACAGATTTGACCCTAAGGAATAGATAAGTCACATGGTGCTAGATCAGGGGAATGAGGTGGGTGGTCTAACACTGGGATGCTGTATTTCGCTAGAAACCTTTTAACAGACATCGCGGTACAGGCTGGTGCGTTATCTTGTTGCAGAACCCATGAACTTGTTCTTCCACAATTCAATTTTTTTTCTTATTTTTTCAGAGAGTTGAGCGAGAACCTCAAGGTAGTAATGTCGATTAATTGTCTGACCTTCACGAAGCCATTGGAGATACTCAGTTCTATGAATGTCTACAAAAACAACCATAATAGTTTTGAATCTTGATTTTTCTCATTCGAAATTCTGTCGCTGTCGGTGAAGTTGCGCCATTCCATTGCATGGAGTGGCGCCTGGTTTCTGGATCATAAGTTGGTTCAAATGGCTCTGAGCACTATGGGACTTAACTTCTGAGGTCATCAGTCCCCTAGAACTTAGAACTACTTAAACCTAACTAACCTAAGGACATCACACACATCCATGCCCGAGGCAGGATTCGAACCTGTGACCGTAGGGGTCGCGCGGTTCCAGACTGTAGCGCCTAGAACCGCTCGGCCACCCCTGCCGGCGGATCATAAGTGAAAAACCAAGATTCGTCACATGTTATCACTCTCTCGAATAAATTAGGATCATTTTCATTGGTATTCAAACCGTCAGTAGAAACATTTTCACGAGTTTCTATTAGAATAAAAGAAGAATTTTCGGCACCAGTTTCGCACACACTTGTCTCTTGGTAAAGTGATTATGTAAAATTTACCTTACGCATCCTTTGTCAATTTCTTGAGTCCAGGAAATCGATAGATTATCCATCCGTCCATCATACTGACCCAGATTACATACTTTTTCGACATTTTCATCCGTTTTTGGTGTTAGAGGACGCCCCAGGCGTGAGCCATCTTCAGCGTCTTCTTGGCGATCCTGGTAACGCTTGAACTACTCAAAAACTCGCGAACCTGATAATCGATCTACACCATACACTTCTTTTGGTAAAAGACAGATTGCAGTAGCAGTTTTTCTAAGTTTCGTGTGAAAATTCACGACATTGCGCTACTCCATTATGACATCATTCTTCCAGCTAAACAAAATAACATCTCTTAAAGAAACGAAAGTCACAGCCACACTGATTTGTCTTCAGACACCAGAGGCTCCGGATTCGATTGTGAGTATTTCGCGCTTCATCTTTGGTCGTACTTCTTTTGCGCATGTGTACTCACTCTGTGTCATCATCAGTCCCGTCGTTTTGTGGCCATAGCTCGTACACTGGCTGAAATGGAAAATGTTTCACTATTGAGCAATAGTCCGATATTCATCAGTCTTTATGCCGATGTTAATCACATAAGAGGTGTTAATGATTAGACTTTTATTCAATTCGGAACTGATGTCCACCACCAGAATTAGTGTACGGTGTGACCCTGTATACATTCTTGTATTAGATGAGGTATGGAAGCAGATGGCCAACGAACGTCATCTTGAGGCATTTCTTGCCATGGTGTAGGGTCATGCATTATTCCGCTTGAATACGCCAGTCGAAATCGTGGTCATGAAGGCATGACAACAAGGTTTACCATTCCAGAATAAATTTTCACTTTGCAACAGAGTATGCGCTGATATTAAACTTTCGGGAAGAGTAAACTGTGTCCCAGAACCCAGGATATTTGCTTTTTCTGTACAAGTGCTGTACCAACAGCTACGCAAGCACGACTCACAACCTGACCTCACACCTTTACTTTCACCAGTATCTCATCTTCTATCTTTCAATTTCAAACTTCGCATAAGTTCTCCTGCAGAACATGTGGGACTAGCACTCCTGGAAGAAAGTTTCACAGATTTTACCATTATTTCCACATTATGGGAGCATTCAGCCTCCCTGGAAAAGTAATTAGCAGGTCAGTCATGCTGCCATGGCGAACATCAATCCACGCCATGATTCCCAGAGCTGAGAAGGTATGGATCTCAAGAACCGATAGTTCTCGTCTGTGGAATTCTTCGTATCAAAATAGATCGCCACAAAAAGAAGCGAGGCTCATCACTAAACACCGGAGAATGCAACTCAGTGTCTAGGTTGATGCTAGGACTATAGCAGGCAAATCTCTGTGGACTATGGTATGGTGTCAGCGGAATCGAAGCATGGTAACTAGTATTCTCGATCCAGCTTCCGAAGGTTAGTGGCAACATTCTGTGTATAAAATTCGCCTGTTTGAGCCGGGTGAACTATCCTGTAGTATTCTAGTAGTGTGAAGGACGTATGCTGTCTCGCTTCTGGAAGGACCTATGCCTACTCGTCTTCTCACAATGTTGTCCCGAGTCTATTTCGTCACCACTCGTTCTGTAGCCACGGCATCAGAGCTGACTGTTTCTGAAATCTATGGGCAAGATGCTCTGCATCATTTTTAGGGTGCTGAGCCTCAGCCTGTAAAAACGGAATCTTTATAAGCTAGCTTTGTTGTCCATCGGTCCGTCTGTCTGTCTGTCTGTCTGTCCAACTGTTAAAAACCCTTTTTCTCTGGGACGGATAAACGTGTTAAGTTCAGATTCATGTCACGTATGTCTAAGATTTACATATATCTTGGAGAGCCATTTTAAGGTTCTAAGTTAGTGCAATCAAAAGATACAGCTATTTGTGTCAAATATTTTGAAATTCGAAAACTCACTTATCAAAATCCATAGGATCCTTCCCGTTGACTTACAATCGTGACATTTGGCAAGAAGCAAGGTTTCACACAGTCAAGGAAAAATCCGGAAATTAAATTTTTTTAGTTATACCACACGAAATAATATTTGCCTCTTTCATCCGTCTGTCTGTGTGTCTGTGTCCCTCCGTCCGTCTTTAAAGCTCCCTATTTTCTCTGGAACAGGTGGCATATCATGTTCAGATTTATATCATGTACTAAAGTCTATCATCCCTTGGCGATATAAAACATTAAGCTTGTAGGTCAATGCAATCATAAGATTAGATTATCTACGTCACACATTTTCGTACTCGCAAACTCACTCATGAAAATATATAGGGCACTTCCGATGATCTATTATGATGAAATTCGTCAAAAAGCAAGGTTCCACAGTACAAGTACAGTGAAAACTCTGACACTTGTTATACTGTAATTATATCACATATATTTGCCCTTTGAACGTGCATCACATTCATCATCCGTCAAAAGAGTAACAGAAAAAATGATTGCATGCCAACATAAAATGTTAAGTTGTAGTCATGTTTTAGTACGTAAATAAAAGTGTTTTATTTCGTCTTCTATCTCTACGTATGTCAACTTAAGTCACCTGCTCGCTTTTTTTTAGTATGTGCAGGCTAATCTGAGGAACTACGGTAGAGATTTTGATACACTCTTTGAATTCCCAGTACTATATCTTGTCAGGCAAAAATAGTTGAGATTCACGATTCCCATGATGGATGAACTAAAGGTGTATATAATGAAGTTTATACGGAACCCTCAAAGCGCGAGACCTTTCCGCACTTGGCGACCAATTTTTGTCACTGATTCGACCTGTTTCCGACATAGGAAGGTGGCAATAAGCTACACGTGGAGATCCTCTGTGTATTCTGTACTGCGATCTACATGTGGAAAGTTCAAGTCGCATTAGACCTACGTTACAGACATCATTTACTCACACCACTCATCATGTACTCACATCATTCTTCATCTGCAGTGACGTTCTTTCCTAAGAATAAGTTCGCATAATGACTGAAACTTCATTAACATTTCCCATATGCACTAAAATAATGTTGTATCAATTTGGTAGCATTCCCTCAAAGTTTTCAAGCTGTAACACTTCCCGCCCGTGTATTTTGATTTTCCTGCAGCTGTCGAACACCCAACGACTTTCTATGCTGGAGACGACGGACTGCAGTACAGTTGCCGAAATAATTGTTGCCCAGCCTGCTACCGACCTTAGCCGTGTCTGCCGATGATCTTGAGCCACAGAGAGCTACAGACCGGGATTTCTCGCCACTAAGAATGCGTTTCTTCGTTTTCCTTGTTTCCCGACCGATGACCGTAGCAGTCTGGTCCCTTTGATCCCCCAAACCAACCAACCAACCTTGTTTCCCTTCCATGTACACCTCGATAGTAGCCGCTGAGAACTGGAAAAAGAGCTCAGTACTATCGGACCATAATGATCCCATAACACTGCATGTCTACTCTTTATTCCATACGTGAGTACGTTTTCGGGAAACAGTACCATTCTCTGACGGTAGTTCACGTTATCATAGGCATGTGCAATTTAAAAATTAAAATGTTCCTTAGATGTGCATATCGTGTCGAATTGGTCCACGAATCTACCAGTAAGAAAAATTCATTATCTGTGACGTAGTTTCTAAGTTGTTGGAGCATTTCCTGTGAAAAAGGGGACGGTCTTGTGCGATCTGTGGGTCTTAACACACTGAATACACACACTGCCGTCACATTCAGTTGCAAATTTACGCAAGGTCCTGTCGCATTCATCGCAGAAAGGTACACCAAGTGATTGCCAGTTTGAAGTACGCTGGCATTATGTAGCTTAAAAATAATAAAAAAACTGCAAAAAAGCTATTCAAATGCATGTGGAAAGAAGGCCTTATACCATACGTTACGTTACGTTATTATTTTTTATATTTTCCAGTGTTCTAATTCCATCTAACTCAAAAAGTTTTGATGACTCCCACCATAGTTTTATTTCAATAAGTCTTTTTTTTTCTTTGTTTCCAGCTTCGGTTGGTATCGGCAGTAAGAAAGAGAAACCCGAGGCAGCTCCGCGCTCCTCGCAGCAAGCCACAGCAGGCGCCAATGGCTTCATGTGTGGCACCTAGCTACCAAACATCATCGCGGAGAACCTCCAAAATATCTGGCGTATTTTCTCGAGTGTTAAAGCCGATATGGCTCTCCTTCCGACCTACAAAACAATGTCTATACACTGAGGTGACAAAAGTCTTGGGATACTACCTAATATCGTGTCGAACCTCGTTTTGTCGGGTGCAGTGCAGCAACTCGACGTGGAATGGATTCAACAAGTCTCTGCTGCCTCCATAGCCATCCATTATTACGAAAGTGTTGCCGGTGCAGGATTTCGTGTACAAACTGAACTCTCGATTAAATCCCTATAAATGTTCTCTGGGATTCATGTCGTGTGATTTGGGAGTTCAAATCATTCGCTCGATGTGCAGAACTTTCTCCAGACCAATGTCGAGCAATTGTGGCTTGGTGACATACCGCATTCGCATCAATACAAATTCCATAGTTGTCTGGGAAGTCCGCGAATGTCTGCAAAGGGTCTCCAATTAGCCGCACATGACCATTTGCACGAAATGGTCGGTTCAGCTGGACCAGAGGGTCCAGTCCACTCGAATAAAGACGGCCTAGACTATTATGGAACCACCACCAGCTGCTTGCACACTACGTTGCTTACAACTTGGCTCCATGCCTTCGTGGGATATGAGCCACACTCGAACACTGCTATCAAGTCTGAAATTAGGACTCGTCTGCCCAGGCCACGGTTTTGCAGTAGTCGAGGGTACAATCGATATGGTCACAAGCCCAGAAGAGGCGCTGCAGGCGATGTCCGTCGTGCTCTTAGCAAACGTACTCGCGTCGCTCGTCTGCTGCCACAGCACATTAACGCCAGATTTCGCCGCACTGTCCTAACATATATATTTGTCGTACGGCCCACATTGATTTCTGCAATTACTTCACGCAGTGCTGCTTGTCTCTTATCACTGTCAACTCTGCGCAAACGCCGCTGCTCTCGGTCGTTCAGTGAAGGCCGTCGGTCACTGAGTTGTCTACGGCGAGAGGTAATGACTGAAATATGACATTTCCGGCACGTTCTTGACTCTGTGGGTCTTTGAATTTTGTTTCCACTAACGATTTCCGAAATGGAATGTCCCACGTGTCTAGCTCCAACTCGTATTCCGCTTTCCAATTCTACTAATTCCTTTCGTGCGGCCATAACCACGTCGGAAACCTTTTCAAATGAATCAGCTGCGTACAAATGACAGCTCCGCCTACGCATTACCATTTCTTAGCTTGTGTACGCGATACTATCGCCGATTGGAAATGTGCATGCAGCTCTCTTTTGACTTCTGTCACTTCATTTCATGTTAGCTATATTTTGTACTCAACAGAGTAGGCCACAGAGAGCGCCAATTGTAGACTGGCCCACGACTACATTTTCCACTGCAGACTTTACAAAATATGTGCAGTGTTTCATTTACTTTGAAGTTTCACAATAAATATGGACGATAACAAAAAGAAAACCAGTTAATTATCAAACTGTACTGTCAGACCATAAGATGCGAGAAAATCACTTGTTTTTACGTAATAGTTTCCTTAAAATCGAATGAGAAACAGTACAGAGCGGACAGCAGATGCATCTGCGAAGACAATGGCAATGTGAAAAGTAAAAGTTTTTTGCAAAAAGTTAAAGCTTTAGCTGAACCTAGCCACAGAGACGGCTGTAAATTTGTTTGATCTCCATAAAAAGCTTTTTTTTTTTGACACATATCGAATGACTAGAAATTTCCCGCCCTGTGTAACGTATGACACAAGTTGCTTGGAGCAACCATCATTGCGTGTTGTGCTGGGCGATATTGTATCGTTGCGCCCCGGTGTGTACAAGTTCGTTTCCACTGTTTCTGCGCATTTTATCGATGCAGGAAGCTTCTCCATTGTATCGCGAGTTACATCGCGTGCTGTAGCACACATCGTATTCCTCAGTGAGAACTGAGCATAAATGTCAGATGCCTTCAGTCTACATGTTTTCTCAGGATCGTCACAGTGCTTTTGAAACATGGTATTTGACCCTAAAAATAGCGCTGTGCGATTTTGTTTACTTTTGTCATTTGAAGAAAAATATTTGTAATATTTTGTGTGTTGCTCACAATTATATGGAAATACATACAGAATTACACGTAACATTTCTATACTTCACTTTTCTGTGTTTTATCACATTCGCAAGAATGCTCGGCACACTTGGAACTGTAAATTTGTCACAGTTTCCTCATTGGAACAGTGACACTACTCAGCACTAGGCTTGCCACTCCTATTAACTATTGCCTAAGGACTGAATGCTCTGTATCTGCAAGTAACACCTGCATCACGCAGAGGTATTAATGAGTTACGGCTGGCGCATGGATTGGCACTGATGGAAATCTGCGAAGGAACGAAGACGTTACAGGGTGAGGGAACTGCATGCACTTGTTACATTGGCAGGATACGAAAGTACTAAATTGTAAAAATTTTCAGATTAAAACACTTAGTAGGAAACCACTGTTATAAAACTTGAAGAGTTCGCTCATTGATAACCAGAAATCAGATTAATGGCGAAACCTCGCTTTGCTGTTGCTGAATTATGCCCTGCCAGAAATTTTATTGGCTCCAGCATGCAACGTACGACTCACGAACAATGATATTTTAATTATTATATTTGAATTTTGGGCTCAATTTCGGTGCTTGCAGGTAATAATAATGAGTTACAGATGGACCCGCATTTTTTCAAGTACACAAATTATTGTTTTGCTTTAACATACAAACATGTTTCAGTTGAGGCATCCTCGATGGGTTTTTCTTTCTTTTTTCCAAGACAGATACAGATTGTGTTTAGGTAGGGAAACATGTTACATCGGATTTTGTTGTTGTTTAAATTTACGTTTTATTTGACACTATGTGTGTTTTGAGGCTGCGAACCGAAATCTGAGACAGGTCTAAACTAGTACATTATGTCATCTGCAAACAACAAGGCTTTTGGGATATCATCTGCATTGAATATTTGTTTACAACCGAAATTTTAAAATACATTTTACTGAAAAAAAACGTAGCATTCACCAGGAATTTTTGGCCTTACCATTGCAGTATTTGGCTAGTCCTGAGCTGTGGCTGTTGTTTCTATGCCAAACATGTTTTTGTTGTTCTTGTGTAGTTGGACTTACTGCGGTCTTTGCAAACATTTGCGAAGCTTAGGTATGGAGAACCATTTGGTGGAGTTTATTATTCATGGAATGTGTGTCGCATTTGGCAGTGTTTACTCACGTTTTCTCCTGCTCATTTGTGAATACTTTGTCTTGTTATGTTTCTGTAGCTTAGAGACAAGTTTTACTGCATAAATTTACGTTTCTGATGTACTTACGACTGCCGTTTGTTTACTGTTTTGTTTCGGTGTGACGTCCGCAAAATGTAAATCTGTTTCCATTGTTTTCATTCCGCGCGCGCGTGTGTGTGTGTGTGTGTGTGTGTGTGTGTGTGTGAGTGTGTGCAAAAATGTGCATGCATGTGTGTTTGTGTGGGATTTTCACTATGTGTTGTCTGATGCTTTAGAAAGTTGAATATTGTTTTGTTGCAGACAACTGTTTGGTCATTGGTAACTGTTGTTACACTGTGTGATGTCTTTTTGGACGTGTAAATTTTGTTCTATTGTTAAAAAATTGTAGAGATGATTTCTGTTCTGAGATTGCAGGGCATTGTCACTTCTAAATTGTAGTTATTCCGCTTTTGTTCTTAGGGAATATGATCTTTATTGCGGTTTGACTTCATACATCATGATGACATGGTGGGCAGGCGAGCCGAGGGAAGCGCGTTTTTTCTGCGGAACCTGGATGGAAACATTTCTGGATGGACGAGTTCTACGATCTCATTGTGCAGGCACATTGGTTGGCGCCAGTTGGGAGGCAGCCACGTCCATCTAGACTGACTAGCACCGAGAGGTGGCTGCTGCAATGGCCAGTGCATTGTAGACCGGCAATAAAGCAGAGGATGGGCCCTTGTTAGGCAGGAAGCCGAAAAAACAACTGCGAGTGTTCTGAGAATTTCCGTGGGACAGCTCACTGGTGCCAAGACGTCCAGAGACTGTTACAAAACATATTTGTAAAAGCACGAGGCTTCTAGCGATTTTATGGCCGTTCTTTGGAAACTCTGAAATGGACGCAACAGGGGAGATAACAAGCTTTTTACTGAGGGGTGTGGTTCCATCCTGGTCATGTTGTTAGCAAAAGACATGACGTAAACGTGGGGGAAGGAGGCCTCGAAGCTGCATCTTTTTTTCCTTTTCTCCCAATTAACTTTAAAGTCTCTCATTGGTCAAATCGGTTTACGTAGAGCAAGGGGCGCTCTCCAAACTTCGAATGCCACTCTCCAGCTCGTGACTGGCTTCTGCTACTGTGGGGGAAGTCTAAGATGTAAATGGGCTTTTGCTACCGAGCTGAGGAGGAAAGCGGACAGAAAGAGAAGATCACTCTTGTACTGACGCTTTTGTAGTAAAGAACTGCAGGCCTCTACCTAAACGGTGAGACTTGCGTCCTACGCTAGTGTGTCACTTAGATCGTGTGCAAGTCACCCTCTGAACCATCAAAGGTACTGCTTCCAGCATTACGCACACAACAAGTGATGCGTGGGTGTACTTATTTGTCTTGAGTCGGCCGTCTAAACATTTGACATAGTCTGTCACGCATAGTCATGACATGGAGTCAAATTGGTTTGGCTGTCAAGCAAACGGGTCCACCTGCACACTGGAATCCACCGGGGTTTCAGAGGCTCATAGGAAAGTACCTGCATTCCGAAGTACCCAAACGCGAGACCTGGTACTTCCATTTTTTGGGCGCACGCCATTAATAATAGATAACGGCCGCCCATGACTACAGTCGCCGAATCCATCGTGGTGTGCCGCCCTGACCAGCAGGAGGGTAAGGTATTCGCTGCTACAGCGTAGGACTCCAATATATGTTTCTCAGCACCCTGTTGTTTCGAACCATATTTTTCTTTTTGGAATGGTAGAATATAGATGCATTATGGTGGCGTAGTTTTTGTGCTATAACCTGGATTCATGTGTGTGAAGGAAGGTAAAGTGATTAGTGTTCCGGTTATTGTCTTGTGTCGATCCCCAGCTGATCACTTTGTCCACCATAGCCACCATGTTAGTGAAAGCGTTTGTCAAATAAATATGTTTGTGTGACGTTTCTTTAGTCATTTTTGTTGTCTTGTGATGTTAAGGATTAATAAATCTATTGTCACTTAGATGACAACTTCTCCCTGATTTCTGATTAACAGTACCTTCCCCATTTTATTATAAAAGTCTAGATTTGAAACGTCAGTAGAAGGCTTTCACTGTGTCTTAGTATTTGGATGTCTGTTTCTGTGAGGTAGTCTGCTAATGTGTAATACGTGCTGTCACTTTTCAGTGCTCTAAAATGTTGTATCTTACCCTGATGTTTCTATATGTCTGCTCGGTGTATATTGAATCACAGTCTTTGCAGGTTAGCTGGTATATACCTGCTTTGTTGAATTTATCTTTGGTGGGTTAGAGTAAACAAAAGGAGAACCCACTGAATGGCTCTGAGCACTATGGGACTCAACTGCTGAGGTCATTAGTCCCCTAGAACTTAGAACTAGTTAAACCTAACTAACCTAAGGACATCACAAACAGCCATGCCCGAGGCAGGATTCGAACCTGCGACCGTAGTGGTCTTGCGGTTCCAGACTGCAGCGCCTTTAACCGCACGGCCACTTCGGCCGGCGGAACCCACTGAGGATGCTACAACTGGTGTGACATATTTTTGGACGTTCAAGCAAAACGATAACTTCTGTACCTGCATAAGTGATCGAGTTGGCGAAGTGGTTAGGACACTGGACTCGCATTCGGGAGGACGACGGTTCTAAGTCGCGTCCGTCCATACAGATTTAGATTCCCCGTGACTTTCCTAAATCGCTTCGGGTAAATCCAACGATGGTTCCTTTGAAAGGGCAAGAATTTCCTTCCCGTGTTTCCCTAATTCGTGCTTGTGCTCCGTATCTAACGACCTCGTTGTCGACGGGACGTTAAACGCTAATCTCCTCCCCTCCTCCTACTAGCAAAAAGTCAGATTCATGTTATTTTAGGAGTTACGTTAAATACCTCGGATTCGCAGTTCCCCGGCGTTGCTGCTCCCAGCACTAGTTCTAGGCGGTGCTTCTTGGCGAGATACACCACCGAGTGCACACTTTTTAAAGATGTAGGTTTGGTTGGAACACTTCACTAACTCGCTCCATCCTGTGCTGTTAAACAATGCACAACAGGAACAATTCATAACAATAATTTTCGCTTCTGCAGCAGTGGAATAATGTAGTGAATGGAAACAAAGCAAAGTAAATTCCGTGGTCATTATGAACTTACGTCTAGTACTGCATAAACTATGTCCCTGCTCGCTGTACGGGACCCTCTATGAATAAATCTCTCCGCAGCGGTTCCTGGTTGTTGACAATGCTGCCTCGCGTAAACCAGCAGAACACGGCGCCGGTGAGCGCACACACACTGGACAAATATTTGCGCCGCACCCTGCATAGCCAGACGGCGGATAAGGCAACTCCTGACCCGCGCAGTTCGCCCGGACTTCGGAAGGGTTGTGTCGGGCCGTTAAAAGGTATTTGCCTAACGGCAAGGAGCACCCTTTCTGGAGTGTTACAGGCGAGGCCTCACAAGCAAATAAAGAGGGTTATCTCTCCAAACTTTATTCTAGATTTCTACCACGTTTGACTAATAACCACCCCTTCAATCTCCGTAACACGTTCTTGCCAGATACCAAATGTTTATACCGACTTGCATAAGAAAGCTTATATTCTAAGTGATCTATATGAAATATAGAAGTTTCTACTCGATTGTTTGCAATTAGAAACCGAGGAAAGTTTTTGCTTTATATCACCCCTGATATTCACAAATAAACCTAAGCGAGGACGTTGAGCCGGCCGCTGTGGCCGAGCGGTTCTAGGCGCTTCAGTCCGGAACCGCGCTGCTGCTAAGGTCGCAGGTTCGAATCCTGCCTCGGGCATGGCTGTGTGTGATGTCCTTAGGTTAGTCAGGTTTAAGTTCAATGGTTCAAATGGCTCTGAGCACTATGGGACTCAACATCTTAGGTCATAAGTCCCCTAGAACTTAGAACTACTTAAACCTAACTAACCTAACGACATCACACACACCCATGCCCGAGGCAGGATTCGAACCTGCGACCGTAGCAGTCCCGCGGTTCCGGACTGCAGCGCCAGAACCGCTAGACCACCGCGGCCGGCCCAGGTTTAAGTAGTTCTGAGTCTAGGGGACTGATGACTTCAGATGTTATATCCTATAGTGCTTAGAGCCATTTGAATCATCCGAGGACGTCGAAGGTATGTTGTTACGTTCCACAAAATATTCATCGCGAGAGTTTTTTTCTCAGATGTAAACAGACATTAGTTTAAAAGATATTGGAGACTCAACTTATAATATTGACAGTATTTTCGTGTCTGTTTACATTATTTTACTAGCGAAACCTTTCAAGTTCACTTCATTTCTTTGCCGCGTTTAGTACGTTTGTTTGGAACCTTTGGTGCTAATCTACTGGCACAGAAAATGTTCACAGTTTTTTAAACTTTTACATTGTTAATAGAAATAGTATAGTTTTACGGTGACTGATAATAAACACAAGTACCTGAAAACGATAACCAATAAACAACCGTCACATATACCATACCAATGTGAAGGCTGTCACTTAAGACGTAATACCATTTTCATTTCGTGAACGGTTCCACATATCGAAACGAGGTTTTCCGCAATCGACAATACGATGAGGGGCAGTTAATGTTAATTCTGTGCTTTCTGGTATCAACCGATATATTGAAAGAAACATTTTTTTCATAACTGCACTGTGATACAGCTCTTGTTAATATGGACGTTGAAACCTTTCGCAAAACAGTCCTATATAAGTAATAAAATCTGAAAGCAATAGGGCCCGAGTCTGCCATTGCGGTGTTAACAACGCACAGCAGAATCTCATGCCAGGCTCCGTCGTCATCTGCAGCAAAACGGGCTTCCGCTACAAAGATATGGCTAATGGCTCTGAGCACTATGGGACTTAACATCTGAGGTCATCGGTCCCCTAGAACTTAGAAACACTTAAACCTAACTAACCTAAGGACAGCACACACATCCATGCCCGAGGCAGGATTCGAACCTGCGACCGTAGTGGTCGCACGGTTCCAGACTGTAGCGCCTAGAACCGCTCGGCCACCACGGCCGGCCTACAAAGATAAAACCTCATTTACTATGAGGCATAGGTCCAGGGTTAGCTATGATTTCTTTCATATGGAACTACGACATATGCTTGCTTATGGCGCATAAGATGGGTCTTAAGAAAGATAATGCATATCAGTGTACGTTTCCGGGTTTTTATGGAAACACGAGTTTCGTTGGTCTGTTTTAAATTTTAACCCTTCACGTTGCTGCATTCTTATGAAAGCAGAAACACAAACGTCGGTGGTTGACAGTTCATAATGATAAACAGGTCTATGCATGGAAAGAAAGAAATAACGTATTAACCTTCTTAGATTTGAAAGAAAAATAATACGTGACCAGTCTTTGCCTAGTGACGACTGAGTGTGTTATGATAAAACACCTGCTGCCGCGAGAATGTGCCTATGGGTATTACTGGAGATTTTAATTAGATGGAATCCACTTTCAATAAACTATACATTTTACTCAGAATGGTTGACTATATGTCAACCACGAAATAACTATTTCTCTTAACGATAGGTAGTTTTATACTTCACTTAAGCACGTGCTTAAATAGTTTACCTTCGACTGCGCAGCACATTTGCAGTCGCCGTTCGAGGGATAGGCGGACAGATGAAAGTACATTGGATGATACGCCATCGCATGCTGTGACGATCCGAGGGCGTGTATCGTCTGGCGTAGTTGGGGCTCCATGATGGAGAGGATCTTTCAGAGCTCCGCATAGAAAGAAATCAACAGATGTGAAATCAGGAGACGTGGCCCGGCCATTGCTCTGCAGCATTCCCTCGTATCCAACGGTCAGTAAGCTTGTCACAGTATTTGCGTTGCAACACGGCTAGAATTAACTGGACACCTGTCGTGTTGGAACCACATACGCTGTCGCTTACACATTGGTAGAGATAGAATTTTCGTTAGAAAGCCTGCATTCGTATATACATTTAACACACCCGGTATGAAGTACATCGACAAAGGAATTTCCCACGCTGCCGCACCATACGTTTGCACTCCACAGTTGTTGGCGCAGTATCTGACGAAGCCAGCGTAGATTTTCTGCAGCCCAGTAGCGCAAGTTACGTAATTTTATATTATCGTAGTTCGTAAACGGTGCTTCGTCAGCAAAGACAAACGTTGGGAAAACGTAGTGTCGTCTCCCAGCCGCTGCAGAGCGAACCGATAAAATTCTGTCCACCGTTATAAATCGCGTCCTCCGAATGCCTGATGCAGTGACAGATGATACGAGTGGAACTTATGTCGCTGTAAGACGCGAATGGCTCTTGTCCGGGTGATTCCACATGCCTTGGCAATGCGTCTCCGTCCTCGCCGTCTGTGTGACTCTAAAGCTGCCAGCTGCTGTAATAATTCGCGTAAGTACCCGGCGCGACGGACAGCTACGGTTAGGGTAGACACCCCTATTCCGCCGCATCGTTTCGACAGTATTTCATTGATATTTGCCATATAAAACTAGCACGCCTAACTTCTCCTCATTGGTGTATATGTCTGCATGCAAGGAAAACTGAAGCAGGGATGATCTGCCGGTAGGTGGCGCAGCTCCCGTTAGTTCTTCAGTGCAGACACCTAACAGCCTGGCATGAGCATATAAGCAGTACTGGAGTAAGACCGATATGCCTTTCAATTTTAGATTATTTCTCGGATTCTTACGCGAGAAGTTTGGTAAACAAATTTAACAAGCAGTATATCACCGTACTAGGCTTTTCAAGCGCTTTCGGATGTCATTAAAAAGAGTAGCATTCTATTTGAAAAACCATGCATACTTCAACATCTCGAACGATACACGAGTTAAAACTCTTCGTGACACAACAAAAAAGTACGTGCCCCTTAGTGCACTATCGTTTGCTGAAAACTTCTAACGGTTCACGAAATAAAAGGGTTGTTTCGTTTTACGTGACTCATCCTGTATGTTACGTATATATAACCCCTTTATTTATAATCAGAGAAACACCTAGAATGCATATTTATTAGATACTTTCAGATAGTTAAAAATATCAGTCTCTCTACCAGAGAGAAGGCGGTTACAGAAAGATTGTGTTCTAAATAGCCTTCCGCGGTATGATTCAATTCACTAACAAATATATAAATGTATTAAATTACAGGAATAAAATGTAATAGTATTGTTACGTGAGAAAGTTCCTGGATGAGATGGAACACTCGCTAGGTGTGAGAGTTTCCAACGGTTAACCACCATTCACAAAAATCCACCCTCAAAGATTTAGATCCCTAATAATTCATTAATTATTCAGGAAATGTCGATATGGGTGAACAAGATTCAAAAAAGAAATCTTGAAAGGTAATGGAGTACATATATTTACATCAACATTCAGTTACAGAGAGGAATCTCCGAATATTATAGCAGAAAGCAGAACAGCGGTAGGTCTTCAGCAGCCATAGAGGAAATTTTTAGATTCTTGGGTTGCAGAAAGGGGAAGATGTAGGTTTTATGTGTTCACGAAACATGTGTGGACGACTTTCGCTTTTGTGTGACACATTGTTGTTCACTATCAGCGCGAATAATTTTAAATAACTAACGGTGCAAGTTTGAAAAATGTACTTAATGCGAATTACAATAACCTATAATCAACACAGTATAACGTAATTGTATTGCTTATACATATTATGAATATAAAGGTGCACATGCAATGCGACATCATCATGCACATAGTTTGCTAGAGTAGTCTATTTAATTCAAAAAGGTTGGACTTCCCTTCGTTTTGCTACAGATGCCAATGTCTCTCCACATCCTTCCGTTATGGACAGACTACAGCGAAATACGTCAGTACACAAGGGTAAAAACTGTAGAGGAGCACAGACAGTGGAATACATCCAGCAAATAATTGACGACGTATGTTGCAAGTGCTATTCTCAGATGAAGAGGTTGCCACAGGAGAGGGCTACTCAGAAGACTGATGACTGAGAGAAAAAATCGACATTTGGCCGCCTCTCCGCTGTGGTGTCGTACGGCTACCGTCAGAACAAAAAATGGTTCAAATGGCTCTAAGCACTATGGGACTCAACTGCTGTGGTTCAAAAATGGTTCAAATGGCTCTGAGCACTATCGGACTCAACTGCTGAGGTCATTAGTCCCCTAGAACTTAGAACTAGTTAAACCTAACTAACCTAACGACATCACAAACATCCATGCCCGAGGCAGGATTCGAACCTGCGACCGTAGCGGTCGTGCGGTTCCAGACTGTAGCGCCTTTAACCGCTCGGCCACTCTTTTTTTTTATCTCATTTTGTCCGTTATTGTTCGTTTAAATTGTTCGTGGCGGACGTCACCTGACGGCCGTTGAAGTTCGTTATTGATCCATTTACTCAGTTTTTTTTTATTACAGAGGGCAGCTAACCCTCTGACCTAACACGCTGAGCTACCGTGCCGGCTACACTCCGGCCGGCTACCGTCAGAACACTGCAAGACGATGTCAGAATGGTCACTGGAGCGCTGTGTCCTATCAGAATGTAAGGTACAAGCTAAAAGAAAAAACTTTACGATCCAGACGTCCTGTTCAAGTACCCCCACAGATCGCCTTCAGCTCTGCCGATCCCATGTCAACAGCCAACTTCGTCACTTTCGAAACGCGTTATTAACAGACGAGTACAGGTTTCCAGGTGACGGTCGTGTTTGTGTTGGGAGACGCCATGGAGAGCGGTACCTGCGAAATGTTGTCCAGGAAATCGACAAAATCGTCCAACGTTCCGTGATAGTGTGTAGAGGCATCAGAGTAGATAGCCTTACGGATCATGCCGTTTTCCATGGTCGCTTTATCTCGAGGCACTACAGCGTACAGATCCTGTTGGACCATGTGGTGGCTGCTGCTTAAGGTGGTGGCACTGAATTCAATCTCACTCACGATTATGTCAGGGACCCGTGTGGCGAGCGTCACCTGGGATGTCTGGCGAATACTGGACATTAAAGTAATGCAATGGTCAGCGATGAGCCGCGACCATGTATGGGACATGCTTGAATCGAATCATACCGCGAGAGGTCATATAGCGCAGAACGTTTCTGCAACCCCTTTTTTTCTAATGGAGAGACTGATTTTTCTAGCTATCTGAAAGTATCTAATAAATATGCATTGTGGGTGTTCCTCAGATTATAAATAAAGAGGTTACATGTATATAACCTAAAGGGTGAGTCACGTACACGTAACAACACTTTTATTTCTTGAACGGTTAGAGGTTTCGGGCAAATTGTAGTTATTCATTAAAGTTAATCATCCAGAAAATGTCGATATGGATGAACACGATTCAAACACAGCACAGTCGCTCCAAAAATTCTCAAGGCCTTTGTAGACCAATACAGAGCTTGACACACAGGTGTTAAGTTTTGATAAACGCTCGCGAAATTCATGCACATTATTGAAGCTCTCAAAGCCCACTGGAAACCCCCGAGATGATGGAATGAGTGATTGTTTCCACTTTGTTTTCGACGGCTGTCAGTTGTTATTTATTTAAGTGAATGAGGATTTAATGATGTTTAATTGTGTACATAATCTGTGAAAGACAAAGATATAATACGGTAACATACCCAGTCCTTAGTTATTCCTCAATGGGATATTGCAGACGCCCAAAGCTATGTTCCCCTAATTTTTTTAAGTAGTAAATTTTGTCAGTTATTGCGTTAAAAGTTACAGAGAAATGCAGTCTGTGTATTAAATGTTCAGGCGATTACACACTGTACACTAGGTTGCTTCCCGACGCCAAACATCTTGCTTTTCGCTGTCAGAACGCTACCAACTGAGTTACACGAACACATCTCATGCACACAAAATTTGATAGGTTCTGACAGAGACCAGTGAGCTGAAGAACTGACAATTGCAGTGAAGCATGTGTCGTAATGCGAAACTGGCAGGGCCCTACATGTGAACGCACAATTTAAATTTGTCTCAAATGTTCATTGCAGCAACAAGGACAAAGTAATACGTCCTCTCATTTCGACATTAATATGCAAATAGTCATCACTTTATCGTAAAACACATTTCTTCTGCTCTGCGTCCTTCCACCACATGAAATAAAAACATACAACCGAGAACTTTTATGGGAAAAGGGAAAATTACTAGTATTCTGTAGGCTGGGCGAGAGCTCACGAAGCTATTTAAGCCTCGTCAGAGCTCGCAGGTGGGAGTTTCCCAGGCCGGAGCACCACCGCCCGTGGGCGGAGCGGCTGACGAAATTCCCCACTTATCCTGGCAAGGAGGCCATCATCCCATCAGCAAGCGGCGGCGGCGGCGGCGGCGGCGGCGGGGACGGCGGCTAGCACTAAGTGACTTGTGCTGTGGCACAAGTTTGTCCGACGCCAGGGTAAGCACATAATGGACTTCAAACTTCGCTAATGCCGAAAGGTAATCAGCCCAAAGTAATCGGATATCTTGTGTGTTACTACGAGAGAGCCTGGCGATAATTTAGCAACAGGTCTCGCACGTCCATGTGCGGTACCCGCGCGTGTTAAGGCGACCGTTTCCGGGAAGGGTAGGTATGCCCGCTCTGGACCGAATCCGTCAGGAGTATTAACGACGATGGGTGAGTGTGCCGGCCAACCTGAATGTGGTTTCTAGGCTGTTTTCAACACATCACATTAGGTGAATACCGAGCTGGTACCCATGTCCCTCCCCATTTACACGATTCGCAAACATTTAGAATACTTTGCCACAATTGCTCACAGAATTTACTCCATACGTAAGCAGACTGGCTACACGGCTTCTGTCCTGGGGGTGAATCAGAGACTGACTGATGACCTTCGCTGGTCACCTTAAACACTACTCAACTTCAGCATCTGAATCTGCCAAAACTTTGTGAGGTACTAGCGGATTACAACTAATAAGTTACGCAATACAACGACAGGCCAAGAATTGTTATTGAATGCAGCACTACACTCCAAACATACACTACCTCTTAACGTATTCATCAATTCTCTGTAAACAAAGTCGGAAAGTTATATCAGTCGTTCTATTTCTCGAGGACAGAAATTCACTGCTTTTTCTCGGAGCCTTTCGAGATGCACTGTGTGTACATTCTCATCGTCGGAAATTCTGCGACTGCTGCGAATCAGTTCCTCGAGTGCTCGGACTTATCGTCCTTGGCAGACGCTGGTGGCCATTCCTCCCGATTAGTATTACCATATCTATGCATCTTTCGTCAAATTGTCGTAAACAATTCATTCCGTCCGGAAGTGACATTGCATTTGGTGCAGATACCATAAGAATATCATCGTGTATCTCTGTGCAGTTTAGACATTTTGCCCGCAATAACTGCGCTGTTCTGCATGTTTCAACTATGATATACATTTCCAACAGTCACGCTGTTTCACTCCCGTACTATGATGCATCTGTTATCCGCACTGTAGCAGCACTGCATCTGCAGGAAACCCAGAACAAGTATTGTCTTCTGACAAGAACAACGCCGACGAAATTTCACAGATGGTTCGCACAAATTTTTTTTGTATGTCGTTATTAAATGTTTGTAGTCTCTGTGGGTTGTTACAGATTGACTGCATTTCAATTCCTGTTGATCCATCGTGGATACGGGACAGCGCCAAGTCAGGCATTTACCAAAGAAGGTGCATGTTTTCAGAAGTTGTTATTTTACTTAAACGACCAATTTCGGTATCTCATTAATGCCATCCTCAGGCCTCTATGCACTCCACTTATAGAGAATCAGATATATCGATGAATGCATAACCGGAGCCATCAATACCTGGGTTCTGTGAATTTTTTGTGATGTGTGCACTAAGTTGACATGACAACTCAACAAACTTCACGGAATCCAGGTATTCATGGCACCAGTTATGCGTGTATGTGATTCTCTATACATGGAGTGCATTGGGGCCTGAAAATGGTATTGATGAGATGCCGAAATTGGTCGTTAAAATAAAAATTTCTGAAAACATACGGCTGTTTGGTGAGTTTTCTTTGATAAACGCTGCATTTCGATTCTTACCTCGATTTAGGTTTGTATCTGTCTTGCACTGAAAATATCTGCACAGTAACGTAATTTTCGACAGAGAGCCTTGTGTGCCACGTCTGGAAACAAACTTGCTTCACCTGTTGGCGGTACCTTCTGGGAACAAGAGTGACGTCCACTTCACTCTTCGGAATAAGGTTTGCATTCATTAATGCTCGGTTCTGTTTCGGGTTTGTTTTCACCGACAGTGTTAGTTGTATGTTAATAGCGATACACAGCAGTATGGATAAGTTCACTGATAAAGAGCTGCTTAAGTTGCAAATGGAAAGGTAATTCGATATGGTTTCCGCCGGTGCGGGATTAGCTTGACACAGCGTCGTTGTACCATTATACCATTGCATTCAGTGAAGTCGTAAACGAGTTGCATATCCTCCCAGAAAGAAGAACGCCTGTGAAACCGGGAACTGAAACTGCGATCTCTGTGTTACAGTCAGAAATTCAATGGCTTTGTTGTACTGATTGACTGTTTCCTCCGTTCTTGATAGAATATTTTATACATGAATGAAAACACACACAAAACTGGTGTAATAATCCACAATATTTATTATTATTTCACAAACTGTTTTTAAGCTCTCGTGCATTCATCAGGGACAAATATAAGTATGTGGTGCAGTAAAATTTTGTAGGATCAAAGGTTTTAAAGGAGTGCAGAGTCCTACATTTCCAGAATTGAAAAATGTTAACATTAGGTGTAGGCATAAGACAAGAGGTATTATATCAGTGTAGATGCGTTGTAAGATTATTTAACCTAGATAGAATGAGTGACACATTAACCAATGTGCTAAATGGGAATTACAACCTGTTTGTGAAAGAGCTAATAAACGTTGTAGAATATTACACAAATCTTGAGTGTGTAGCTAATAGTACGAAACTTGGCCTAAGGCTGAAGTAGGAAGGCTTATTCCACGTAACTGGTCAGACGTAAAGTTACGTAAACATTGAAACAAAATGTATTCTACAGGTTTGTTTTAAAATAACCTTGCCAAATTCTTTGTTTTATTATTCTGTGTTTAGGTTCAACCTAACAATCATTTGCCATTTTCATACTTCATTGAGGAGTATGGGGTGCTTTTCCCTGTCTAGTGTGAGATGTGGC
The DNA here is from genome assembly GCF_023898315.1 of Schistocerca nitens. Lineage (NCBI taxonomy): Eukaryota > Metazoa > Arthropoda > Insecta > Orthoptera > Acrididae > Schistocerca > Schistocerca nitens. The sequence goes on along the minus strand of NC_064617.1, from coordinate 464,399,639 downwards.
ACAGTAAGTACAGGATCCATTTGTTTTTATGCCAAAAGTCCCTGAGAAATGAGATCCAAGATACCTTACATGAGACTTTTTCTCATTTTAACTGCTTTCCAAGTCGTGTGTTTCTTGGTTGTTTCTCAATCTCTTTCACTGATTTCATTGTTGCTTCTATAATCTGTTTTTCCTCTATGATATGCAGTTGAATTGCTGTGTCTCCTCCAGCACTTTTTCTTAAATAAACCGGAAAACACATTTTTAAGCAGAAGATTAATTTTCGTTACCCTCTGTATTATCTAGATGTTTCAAACATCGTAGTAATTAAAAGTAATTGTCTCTCAATTTTCCACGTGAATACTCTGAAGGCAGGGAATGTGGTCAGCACACTGTCCGCTCGGCCCCTGTTCTTTGCTTTATCATTCAGAGGTCACTGCTCATCGTTCACCCAATGCTGAATGTTACTACACGCCATTATTTCCTTTATCGAAAGCAGACAATGTATATGGGACAGCGAATGAAATAATGTCACTTATTCGCAATAATTATTTATGGTAGACAAGAGGAGAGAAACTCAGAGGACTGTCGCTGTGTCGTCTCTACCTTTGGCATCGTTAGGTTTTATAATATAGGGGTATATGTCAACAGTCAATGTAGGCTCTTCCAACAAGGTGCAGTTTTGTTTCCTCTGACTAAGTATTCACATAGTGTCAGGAGAGGCACTAGCTTGGTCCATTTCTTACGAAAAGAAAGAAAAATGGATGCCGGAAATCGAATCAGATCTACTGCTTGCGGTAAAAGAATTTTAAGATCTCAACTTGTGAGGCAGACTTTCGAGATATGTCACTTGTTGCACAGTGGAGTGCCCCAATGTAGATGAGCCGTCACGTCTGGTAATGACTGAGCACGCACTTCAGACGCCCATCACAAGTGATAAAGAGACAACACATATCTCTCTTAAACGTGGCTTACACAAGAGAAATGTAACGCTGTCTAGTAATAAGCAATCCCCAAGTAATAGTTGCGATCCTTCAAACAGTACAGTAGCACCTTTGCAGCAAGAAACTGGTTGGTTAAACACTACATATTTCAGTCACTGACTTACCGCCCATTCGTCAGAAAGATATATGGTATCCTGTTTTCTACTCAGTAGGTCCTGAAATTATGGTGTCACGGAAGCAGACTGTTACAAATGAAGCCTTCCTTTACTGTCAGCAACCACACACAGAGTCGGAGGGAATAATGCGTACTGCCGACAGCCAGAGTCGCTAAAACACTGTTATTAAGCTTCACAGGTGGCCGTGATTGATGATTACACCAGGAGTGCATTCTTGTTATTTGCTCACTAGCTGAAGAACATACCTCTGTACATCTTAGCTTATCGAAAAGACTTGTCGGCGTTCTTTTTCACACCCGTATCTCTACCAGGGTTTCCGCAAACCAATAACTGATTGCGTATGCAATATCTTCTTTATCCTTCCGTAATCCTGAGTTTAGAGGCTTTGGTATGATGGATTTGGTGCAGATATTATTTACCAAATACAGTGTGATTATGATTCTACCATGGGAGGGAAATGAAATACACTCACGCTCATAAATTAAGGATAATGCTGATACATGGTGAAAAAACGCTCTGGTGGGCTGTTTGCGGGTTTAAATACCTTGTAGTATGACCATGTTGTGAATTTGACGTGCGGTCGTCGCACGGTGGCGCTGGCAGCAGTCCACACACGCAGAGAGATATGTTGGTGCCTGTCAGAGTACGGTGCAGCGAGTTAGTGTGCAGACGTTTTCAGACGTGCTAATGGTGACTGGGTGTTGAAAATGGCTCAAAGAACACATATTGACGACGTTATGAGGGCTAGACTACTAGGGCGACTGGAGGCTGGTCAAACACAGCAGTTCGTAGCATGGGCCCTCAGTGTGCCACAAAGAGTGATCTCACGATTATGGCAACGATTCCAGCAGACAGGAAACGTGTCCAGGCGCTACAGTACGGGACATCCACATTGTACAAAACAAGAAGAAGACCGATATCTCACCATCAGTGCTCGCAAACGGCCACGGATTACTGCAGGTAGCCTTGCTTGGGACCTTACCGCAGCCACTGGAACAGTTGTCTCCAGACACACAGACGGCTGAACAGACATAATTTATTCTCCCGGAGACCTGTAAGGTGCATTCCACTGACCCCTGGTCACAGAAGAGCCCGTAAAGCCTGGTGTCAAGAACACAGTACATGGTCATTGGAACAGTGGCCCCAGGTTGTGTTCACGGACGAGTCCAGGTATAGTCTGAACAGTGATTCTCGCCGGGTTTTCATCTGGCGTGAACCAGGCAACCAGATACCAACCCCTTAATGTCCTTGAAAGGGACCTGTATTGAGGTCGTGGTTTGATGGTGTGGGGTGGGATTATGGTTGGTGCACGTACAACCCTGCATGTCTTTGACAGAGGAACTGTAACAGGTCAGGTGTATCGGGACGTCATTTTGCACCAGTATGTCCGCCTTTTCAGGGGTGCAGTGGGTCCCACCTTCCTCCTGTTGGATGATAACGCACAGCCCCACCGAGCTGCCACGGTGGAGGAGTACCTTGAAACAGAAGATATCAGGCGAATGGAGTTACCTGCCTGTTTTCAACTGTTTTGGGAAATTTCAAAAACCGAAGACAAAAAATTAGAAACTGAGGACATTTGTTGTCTTCAATCTATTTTAATGGAATTGAGGTCAAAGCATGAAAAATAAGGATTGTCCCCAGAAAATGAGGCTGTCTGGTCATCTTTGTTTAATGATTAAAAATATAACTGAAGATTTGCATTGTCGTTATGTTGGATGCTGATGGTTGTGGATGTGGAGGGGGGGAGGCAATATCCGGGAGACTGATGGTAGTGAAAGAGAGGGGCGTCATTTTTCTTTTCTCTCCTACGGCGGCAAAACACCTAGCAACGTCCTTGGAGTCATCAAGGAGAACCCTCATTTTCCCCTCCGAACAACTCTCATATAGACTGAACAGTGTCAGGAAAATCCAACATTACGACTGGACGATCATAAAATTCGAACAGGTTTCGATAATAATTCGCGACATATTTTTGAATGGAGTCTCATACCTAACACTGTCTGGCCTCACATAAGCACTTCGCTGTGTGGATTATTATTTGATTTCACTGGAAATGATTTCACTATGTTACCACAGTTCTGATGGTACAATTATAGTTCGCGTTAATAAAAATATAGAGAACATATCATTTAACACCGTAAACGGTAACACAGATGTATTGTGTATATGTGAATGATTATGCTGATTATCTTGTTACATGGTCCGTATTCAATCATTACGCTCCAAGTTCAAGAAGTGCTGCTAGACAGATATACACACATATACAACACTACGAAAAGTTTTTTCTTTATTGGCTTACTTGTTTCCATGCCTCCATTCACTAAAGAATAGTGGTGTCTTTTACGAAAATACAGAATGTCTTGATGATTTCCATTGACAAAATCCTCTGGTGTTATTAGCCTAGTAACAGCTTCGCCTAGGAGCAGCCAATTCTATTGGTCCATCCGATGCGTTCTATAGTGAGAAGAGAGCTGTCCAGAACCTGTAAAAGTTCGCGTTCTCCATAAACCACACACTTCACCTGAAGTTGGTGAGTAGGAAACTTTTCATATAGTTATTTCAAAACGACGCGTTTACTCTGCGGAGGATTTTAATGTGATAAATTTCACTAACTTATTTATTGGCTTTCCGTAGGCCATCTTAGTTGATATGCTATTTCTAAATGCATAAGCTTATTTCCTCAATATTAATTTTATTTAATACTTTCATTAAAATTTCCCACTTATATTCTGTCAACATTCCAAACAAACATACGTGTGATTACCTGTCCTTTGGTTATGGGATAGGTCTTTCCTTGTTACTCTTGGATTTGCGGTATTATTCTTCACACTTTGTTATTAATTTTTGAAACTTAGAAATGACAAATAGACAAACCAATCTGAAAATTAAGCGTTTGTTTTCCTCTGATTTTTCAGAACATATTTGAAGAAACGCCTGCAAGCTTCAATACTGTCGAAGGTTATATTCTAGCTTATCATCACAACTCAGTGAGTCAACAATTATGTTCAAAGTTAGGAGAGAAAGACGATCTTTTCATGTCACATGATACCTTAGTCTCTGTAGTCTGTGAGATAATTGATGCCTCACGGACTAAACGTACAATCCTTCCTCTTCAAAATAAACTAGCAAGGTCGCCGCTAGCTGTCATGTCTTGCTGCAGCATAGCAACGAGATTGGCCAATCATTACACTAGGTGCTGGTGCCGAGCCGTTTAGGCTCATGGTGGGATGTATTGCTTACAATACGTCCTCGAATGCCTAATGTGTCAAGGTATCCTGTCATAGATTTGTCATCGAGTAACTATTTGATTCAGTTCCAATTGCTTTAATAAATTATCTGCCTTTACATTTGCAAATAATGAATTTTTTTTCCTTTCCCGAAATAAACCTGTAAACGCTAATACTGCATTTGGGTTTTCTAATTGTGATAAAATGAATTCCGATCTGCAGTTGCATAATTCAACAGACCATTTCTTAGGTTCACTTTACGTACGTTGTTTCAGATTTTGAAATCTTGCCATCCTGTCAGGTTTCCATATTACTAAGTGGATCGCTGCACATACAGTGCACGCCTGTTAATTAGTAATAGTAACTAGCCAAACAGTAACTGTCGTGCACCGTAAATATTTTACCATTTGCTGCGGATATTCGTAAGTTGACATGGTTGTATCATCAACAGTATCCAAACCGTGCATTATTTATTTTCAAGCCATTTAATATTTCCCAATCTCTGTTAAAATTTAGTCTACAGTCCTCATTGTTAACCTGGGGAGCCATACTTTGATTATAGTCACCAACGCTGATCAGCGCCTTCTTCGCGGGAAAAATTTCACCTGCTGTGTCACTTTTCTGATGAAATCCTTGCTACAGTTGTTACTAGTACCGCACCGCATTCGCTGTTCCCTAGTGCACACTCATCGTTTGGAGACAGCTGTAGGAAAAACAAGTTTCCAAAGTTGTAACGCTAAGTTTCTGTGAGAATATAATAAATTTTTTTAGAGTATTTGTTTTAGATTCCGATTATTAACAAATAACAGAAACAGCCCAGTTCGTGATCTTTGTATGTGGATTCATGCTACAGTTTAAAAAAAGCCGGTGAGATATCCAATTTGCCTCAGTTTGTTTTTGAATATTTCAGAGGCATACCAGTGCAGAACACTGCAATGTGGATGGAAATTGTGGCAAAACGTTGACTTACTCTTGTAGGTGTTCCCACAGTTTTCAGCGCCTGTCAGTAAGAGACTTTTTTACCCTTGTTAGCGTAAACAGCAACACCATTCCTTTCAGAGACGGTATAACCGTTACACTATCAGGTTATTCCATTTCATCTGTTTGCAGGACGACTGTGAGGACTAAGGTGTAATTCTGAGTTTTGAAACTGACTAGTTAAAATTTTAGTAATTATTTTGCTATCCTTGTTTCATAATTTGTTGTTCAGATGGCTCGGTAAGTGACTCTTATAAAAACGCCTGGGTAAGTGACGTATCTGTTTGATACAGCTGTTTAACTTTGGTTTTCTACTCGCACTTCTGCATTCGATGGCAGGTTAAAGTATATTAAGGCTAACTACATAGGTTTTGGACTACTCTTACCTTTTGATGTCTCTCTGCGGGAGTTAAGGTAGCATTTAAATTGGCAAACACTTTTTGTTTCTTCAGTTACTAGTCTCATTCAGTTTACACTACTGGCCATTAAAATTGCTACACCACGAAGACGACGTGCTACGGACGCGAAATTTAACCGACAGGAAGAAGATGCTGTGATATGCAAATGATTAGCTTTTCAGAGCATTCACACAAGGTTGGCGACGGTGGCTTCACCTACAACGTGCTGACATAAGGAAAGTCTCCAACCGATTTCTCATACATGAACAGCAGTTGACCGGCGTTGCCTGGTGAAACGTTGTTGTGATGCCTCGTGGAAGGAGGAGAAATGAGTACCATCACGTTCCGACTTCGATAAAGGTCGGATTGTAGCCCATCGCGATTGCGGTTTATCGTATCGCGACATTGCTGCTCGCGTTGGTCGAGATCCAATGACTGTTAGCAGAATATGGAATCCGTGGGTTCAGGAGGGTAATACGGAACGCCGTGCTGGCTCCCAACGGCCTCGTATCACTAGCAGTCGAGATGACAGACATCTTATCCGAATGGCTGTAACGGATCGTGGAGCCACGTGTCGATCCCTGACTCACAGATGGGGACGTTTGCAAGACAACAACCATCTGCACGAACAGTTCGAGGACGTTTGCAGCAGCATGGATTATCAGCTCGGAGACCAAGGCTGCTGTTACCCTTGACGCTGCATCACAGACAGGACCGCCTGCGATGGTGAACTCAACGACAAACCTGGGTGCATGAATGGCAAAACGTCATTTTTTCGGATGAATCCAGGTTCTGTTTAGAGCATCATGATGGTCGCATCCGTGTTTGGCGGTATCGTGGTGAACGCACATTGGAAGCGTGTATTCGTCATCGCCATACTGGTGTATCATCCGGCGTGATGGTATGGGGTGTCACTGGTTACACGTCTCGGTCGCCTCTTGTTCGCATTGACGGCACTTTGAACAGTGGACGTTACATGTCAGATGTGTTACGACCCGTGGCTCTACCCTTCATTCGATCCCTGCGAATCCCTACATTTCAGCAGGATAATGCACGACCGCATGTTGCAGGTCCTGTATGGGCCTTTCTGGATACAGAAAATTTTCGAATGCTGCCCTGGCCAGCACATTCTCCAGATATCTCACCAATTGAAAACATCTGGTCAATGGTGGCCGAGCAACTGGATCGTCACAATACGCCAGTCACTACTCTCGATGAACTGTGGAATCGTGTTGAAGCTGCATTTGTAGCTGTACCTGTACACGCCATCCAAGCTCCATTTGACTCAATGCCCAGGCGTATCAAGGACGTTATTACGGCCAGAGGTGGTTGTGCTGGGTGCTGATTTCTCAGGATGTATGCACCCAAACTACGTAAAAATGTAATCACATATCAGTTCTAGTATAATAAATTTGTCCAATAAATGCCCGTTTGTCACCTACATTTCTTCTTGGTGTAGCAATTTTGATGGTCAGTAGTGTATTTTCTGGGGATGCGCATTTCCTTCTGTTGAATATGGTCTCCCTGGACATCGACGAGCATATTAGGAAATTCTCCGATGAACAGAGCTCCGGATCTTTTATCCCGTACCAGGTGCTGGTATCTTGTATGACTACTCCGTCATCCGATAGAGATGAATTTGTAAGTCTTCGTGAAAGCCCATTGCGCTTTAATTCTCGGATGAGTGCTAAAACTTACAATTAAGTGTCCACACCAAAAAGACGAAATTGTTTCTCCTTCGTAATTCCCAACGCCTTGAGAACAAACATTATTGGCTATAATTTCTGATATCCTCCCAAACTATAAACGTGCATATTATTGTCTGTGCTAGCATGTAAATGCTATGAAAACCTCTGGATTCAATGTAGAGAGTTATGTATGCTACATGCAGGAGCGACGGAAGAGTCGCCGTTCATTTCGGTAGAGTGGTTTCTCCGTGCACGCTGTATTGGTTTAGCGAATGTCGGCGTACGGCTTCCTGGATTACGTCGTATCTCCCTCGCGACTAGCAGTGCATTCTGACGTGTCGTTGCACGGTTCTATCGTGTTTAGTTTCGGCAGACCTTTTCCGCCTTTGCAGTGCTCTACTTTGCCTAAAGAGTCTGCCACAATAAACTTAAAAGCGTGCCAGTTAAAGATATCAGATTCAGCACATACCAAATTCAGTCAGGGTCACACGAAGTCAGAAAAACGTTCCAAAGAATATCCGTGCTCAATTCCGAAACTAAAACCAGAGGAATTCACTCGTGTTTCATGAGTAGGCATCCAGTTTATCAACAAGGTTTCTTTAACATCCATCGTATTCAAGTCCACTTCACCTTGTTAGTGAATAATCTACTATTAAAGTACGCAGGGAGTCACAATAAAGAAAATATGGTAGAAATAAATAAATTTAAAGTAGCAGTTGTAGAATGTTTCACACCAAAAACTGGTTTCAGTCGACATCGGTCATCTTGAGATCATCACAAGAAGTAATTTTACACACCAATTTTATAAGCAACTATACTTCTCATTACGGTATGAAGATAGCCAGTTTCGGTGAAAAGAGGTTTCGTTGTGTAAACTGTTTTTGTTACCGCGTAACGTCAAACGCCGGCACTCCAGTCGGGAACTGCAGAGAGGAGCTGGCTATTCCTACCAGTTTTAATGCGGAAAATAATGCAAATGAAAAAAGGAAAACAGCAGAATGGAACTGGGAATCGAATACCGGTTTTCAGCTTCAAAGACCAATGCCTCGGTCTCTAAGACAACCGCACTTTCGCTTGACACCGTGTACATTATGCATACATATGTGGCAGTCGAAAAAGTTTCAAGAATTTTCAAGCCGCCAGCTGTACATCTGAACCTTCATTCTCAACCTGTGTCAATTTTAACAATTATCGTCACGGAAAACTGCAAAAACTGAAACAGTTTGAGACTAAACGTGTATATATACAGCTGGCCGCTGAAAATGCATTTCTTCAGATACTTGACAACCGTAAATACTTACCTACGGAAAGATTTGAAAAGGTTATTTCCTCGATTTCTAAGAGAATGTGCGTTAGCGGACCCCTTGTATTCTGATGAAAGATGCTGAATTTTAAATTATCTATTGATTCCAACAGTTCTGAGAAGATTGCGTGTCGTGAACTTTAGGGGAATATTTCTGATAAACAACAGGTTGTTGAGCCAAAATATCGTGGAGTCTTTTATTTTAGGTTGTGCACAAGCGACATGCCAAATATGAGCCGAATCGGTCGGTCGTGTATCAGGCCGTTCCCTTGTGAGTGAGAAAGTTCTACTTGGCGCCTGCAGCGTCGGTGCGGTTCTTGCAGTCCACGCCTGGCTGTTAATTTCGAGAGGCGTCTTAAAAAGGAAATAAGCTTAAGTGGATGAAGTTTGGCACATGACTTCGAGGGCTATGAAGCCATTACTCCAGGACGATTACAGAGGAAAATTATTTGGCGAGAATATCGTGCTGAAGTTGTCTCTAGGCTCTTACCGGAAAACTGGAATCGAACATTGCTTGTTCTTCCTTTCTACGGTTAATATTTCTTGTGTGTGTTTATCTGTATCGTTTATGTTAGTGATGATATTTAACTTCTCTCCCTCTGGGCAGAATGAAAAAGACTGAATATTGTATTTGATTTTTTAATTTATGACTTCAGTTGGGGATATTTTACAACCAGTTTGTTTTTTCTTTGGTTATATAATTATTTCGGGAGTGAGAAAGCATAACATACTTTATGCATCATTTAGCTACAACTAGTTTATATTTTTCTGTAATCTTTAAACGTTGCAAAGTATACAGGGTGATTCAGTTGCCACAATCACTTGGTTTTGCGCAACGCGCAGTGCGTTCAAATACCTTACGCAAGATTTTCATATTCTCTCGCCTGCTACGCAGAAACTTTTAGTCCTACAGAAAAAAATGAACAGTAGCTTTTGTAGGAAATTTTATGTAGTTAAATTTTGAACTGGGATACATTTTCACTAGAGAGTGTCTGTTTCGGATTATTCAAAAATAAATACGAAAGTCACCTTCATACTCGTTTTGTTGAACAGTTCGAAAACCATGACCCCTAGGGAAAACTTACCTCAGTGAAAAATATAACTACAGTAAATTTGCCACAAAAAGGTCCTATTAATTTTTCTATAGGACTAATAGTTTGCATGTAGTATGCGAGAGTAAATAAAAATCTCGCTCTTGGTTTATGAAGTCGTAGCAGGTTGCATAAAACCCATACGTAGCGGCAGCTGATCACCCTGTATAATTGGCATATCCTATGTTTTGGTACACAGGTCTTATTACTTGTTACAATTATTGTTTTAGCAATCTACATGCTTCTTTTAATTTTTGTTTCTTTCTCTCTGTTAGAGATCTGCATTATTGTTATTCTAATTATAATTACTCCAAATGCTCCAGTGGGCTGGTTATGTCAAAATCAGTGAACCAGAAGTACATCTCATTAATTGTCCTACCAGTAAAAATAGTTTAATTTATTCAGTTAGTGAAAGTCTTTTATAATTTATTAATCTCACAGATATTGTTGAACTATTGAATAGGGTAAATGTCCTTTATTGACTAAATGTTGACATATGATTTTCAAGATTTCGTGTCTGTTATTTAGGTAGAGGACTAAACTAATAAATCTTTCTGCTAATACCCTAGTTAAAATTATCCCTTGCACCTTACCATTTCACTTTCCTGCCTCCTACCTATCAAGATAACAGTACAACGAAAATCACACGTTTCTATTGTTGTAGTCATCAGCCCGAAGATGATTTCATGTAATTCTCCTTGCTGGTGTAAGCAGTAGCATGGGACCTAGTATGTATCTCCTGAAGTTCCGAGTGAAACAATGGCACTGTTCCAATTTTCCATGCGTGAAGGGAGTGGAATTTATAACGTTTCCTGCTGAAGGGAGATAAGCACGAAGAAGATTTTTTATGAAATAGTGTAAATCATAGCAAAATTTAAGATTCGCTGACGAGTATACCATATAATGATGAAATATTCGTTTAAACTTAAACAAATCGGTGAACAAAGTTACTGCGTAATGACGTAGTTTCAGCTCCTTACGTACAGACGCTGTTTATTTTATGAAGTTGTTGAAACACTAAAGTAAAGATGACTTGTTGAATCACTCAAGTAAAGTTGACATATAATTGGGCCAAGTTATCATCAAGTAAAGATGACATATAATTGGACCAAGTTATCGTTATCGCTTGATTTCGAGTAGTAGTTAATGCTACAGTCTAGAAGACTGGTGCATGGCCGGCCGGAGTGGCCGAGCGGTTCTAGGCGCTACAGTCTGGAACCGCGTGACCGCTACGGTCGCAGGTTCGAATCCTGCCTCGGTCATGGATGTGTGTGATGTCCTTAGGTAAGTTAGATTTAAGTAGTTCTAAGTTCTAGAGGACTGATGACCTCAGCAGTTAAGTCCCATAGTGCTCAGAGCCATTTGAACTGGTGCATGCTTTACTTATTCGTTCACTTGCGTTCAGTAAATCATTATAATACAACGTAATCATAGGCATAAAAGACAAGCGAATATAAGCGGAACAGTATAATTGATTTTTATTTAAATCTCGGTATTTGGTGCCCTCTATGTACTGGACTATACAATCACAGATGTGCGTCAAACAATGTTCGTTGTATAATTTTGCACAAAAATAGTAACCTAAGATAGTGATCCGTACGTTTCTTAAGTACGTATGTAGTTTAGAAAGTAAGTCACATACAATGTTCCACGCTGAGCCCATTGCGCAGGAAGAGAGCGCATATCCCGATTTACCTGCACACACAGTTCCGCTGCGGTACGGATAATAGATACATCATAGTGTGCGAGTGACACGGCGCAGCTATCGGAAACTTTTTCTGTTGTTAGAATATTTTGTTCTATTGCGGTCAACACGTCTCAGTTGGACACAGATTCTCTGTGTAATTGATGCACTATATGGGATAAATGCAGTCGTCCAGCCGCAATGAAATGGTGTCAACAATTTTACCAAGGTCGCACAGACGACAAAATCCAGGCAATCGATGAATCGATTCGAAGCAGTGGCAAAGTGGCCACTGTGGACGTTCCTCAGCAGATGCGCTTCTCAACAGACGGTGCTCATTTTGGAAATTGTGTTCACACCCCGTTCACTGTCGCCTGCAACCAAGGCGCCAAGTTTATGGCACACTAGGATTTGCTTGGGCAGTACTCTGTGGGATGTAATAATTTTCTAAGCCTGATCACTGCGAGTGATATGAGGTGCGTGCAGCACTTCACACATGCAACGAAGAGAGCTTCAATGGAACGCTGACACACGTCGCTTTCGCGAAAGCAATGCAGAACTGCGCCATCAACGGGGAAGGTTACGGCCACCGTTTCCTTCGATTGTGAAGGAGTTCTGTGCAGAGAGATTGTGGCACAGACATTAACGCTGGTTTTTACTGTTCAGAAGAGACACCGCTTAGCTACGCCATAAATAACAAGAGGCATGGAAAATTAAGGAACGTCATTATTCCCCTGCACGGCAGCGCTAAAAATAAACCTTGCTTCATTGTTTTCGATGTGAGGTTTGGAAGAATGTGTCATACACTGCAGATCTTGCACCATGAGACTTCCATATTTTCGGCAAGCTAAAAAAAACTTCTGAGAGCAAAGAGATTCTTCTGCGACGACGACTTTGACACAGTGATTCTCGAACGTGAGCGCGACCAACGAGCGGATTTGTACTGTCGAGGAATTGAATGATTGGTAGAACGTTCCAAGCGTTATTTTCAGAGACCGGGGCTGTATGGAGGCGCCGAATTATTACAGATGTTGCAACACTCGTGTCTGCTCTGGCATCGTCATGCAGTAGGAAAGGGTACTCCAGGTTTGGATGAATGCTCCGAACTCGAAACCCGATTACACCACACTGTTTCCCACGCATCGACATAGTTACGTTACACGCAATCATGTTACACTCTCAGTTCGGAACCATGTAACGGCAGACGGCAGCAAATATGTAGACATAAAAATTAAGACGTAGGATGTCAATAACTTTTGTTTTATTCCAAATGCCTTAAGAGTCTTCATTTTGCGACACGCTCTCATAGTATAAGTAATACACTAAAGCTTACACAAATAGCTTAATAACAAACATTGTACGACAGATATTCTGATCACTTACATTAATCATGCTGGCAGTTTCTGATAATCGGTTTGTTTTAGTTAAATGCTTTTAAATCTCGTTAGCGAAAATTGCTCCAGAGTGGTAGATTTTTACTACAGATTTGATTCTTCCCAGCAGAAAAAAATGCCCTCCACCGTCACATTGGCTGTCGTATTCTGTTGTCAATGATTCTAGATGATCCATTTATAGCTACAGGTGACAACACCACCTATTTGAACTCGTGGCCTTCACAGGAACTGTGAAATCTGCTGTTGCTGTTAATAAATGACAGCAGTACCCATCATTCTCGTCACAAAAGGTAATTTGCAACACATTTTGCTTAAATGTTTGTTGCTGAGGATTCGAGAAGGTGACCGTCGGTTCTAGGCGCTTCAGTCTGAAACCGCGTGACCGCTACGGTCGCAGGTTCGAATCCTGCCGCGGGCATGGTTGTGTGTGATGTCCGTAGGTTAGTGAGGTATAAGTAGTTCTAAGTTCTAGGGGACTGATGGCCACAGATGTTAAGTCTCACAGGGCTCAGAGCCGTTTGAACCATTCGAGAAGCAGAATTTCAAGCTACTGCTCTACCGTAGTAATGCGCTAGGGGCTAAACCTGATTCTTTAATAGAAATGCCTTCATGTACTGTATCAGTCCGTTTGTATACAGTACGACGAGACAACATGGGGGCCATATTTTCCCTACACCGACTTTCAACTTCTTTTTTCTTATGCTGCGTTTAAGCAATACCCATTTCGCCAGACACATTTATGCCACATAACGATACAAATGGGACATTTGACCGTCTATGTCGCAAAATATGAAATACGTGATTTCTAATGTTTTCTCGACGTGAATGATTAATAGTGTGCTTCCAGGTTTTCTGCCAAGTTATTTTTCTTTTTTATGCACAACATTTTGATGATCGACTCAGCCATCTTCTTCAGATCCTGCGAGTTTTGTTGTTACGTGTATTCGCTGTTTCGACTCCGATCACACTGTGAACAATTGTGAACTATAAAAGATTGTGAGATAATTTGTCTACAAAGTAGTGTACAGATCTTGTTGTCGGTAGATTTCAGAGTTCCAAATTCGATTCCCGGTCTCGTCTGAGATTTTTTTGCTCGGGGGATTGGTGTTAGTGTTGTACTAATCATTTCATCTGAGTTTCATCGACTCTGAAGTCACAGAAGTCTCATCAAGTTGAATATCTTGCACCAGGCGGCCAAACAATTCAGACGTCTCCTGGTCATCGATGCCATATAATCATTTCATTTCAGTGTATAAAGTTTCCTTTCACAAGGACGTATGAAACGGCAAACACATTTGGCAGCGTACCAGTTCATAGAAGTAAGCCCTACTTTAACAGAAAAGTATTCTTTACCTGCATGTCTGCAAGAACAGACATCTGGAATGTCTCTTCTTCCAGGCATGCAAGTGAATATTGCATGCCAAGACGAGATAAGGCCGATAACATCATTGGTCACTATTCGTCATAGTCTCATTCTCCCTGTTGTGGGAATCGACAGTAATGCTGTGAGTTTCAAGTCATGAACGTAAGAGAGTACAAGGATGTACAGAGTGTGACATATGGAGGTTTGGGTTTATCCGGGAGGCGAGCGCAGATAGCAGAAGCAATGATGGAGACGGTTCGCGATAAGCCAGAAATCCGGTTACGGACCCGACCGGTACAAATTTTCGTATGTTACTAATAATAGTACATCAATACCTAAAATAGCAGATGCAAGAAGCATGAGATGAAACTCATAACAAATTTCTCGTTTCAATAGTATTCATGTGACGTGGTTTTGGTCTGTTAATAGACATAATAATTTCTTTTCTAGTGAGAGCCGAAATGAGATATCATGGGTGACGTGGAATCTATTACTGGACCGCCAAACACCAAGTAATACTACGGAGCTTGTCCATTGACACTATCCATTCAGTTTTTGCTTGGTTTGTAAGTGCACTGTGAAAATCAGTGTAAGGTAGAAGTACGTGGGAGGAAGAAAATTGTGCACGATTTTCGCGAGGTGATTAGATCAATCGGCAATCGTGCTGACAGAAATGGAATTTCGCTAGGAAAAATTGCCCAAACTTGAGAAAAAGCGGTCTTCATACGAAGAAAGCGAGAAAAAAGAAGTGTAGGTGTTCCGGGCGCATTTTCTAAAGATAATGGAATAAAACGTCCGTTGGCGCTTGGCTCCTTATTTCCTCACGCAAGCAGTCTCTTCAGATGTAAGGCTGCCGATGAACACTGCACACGGGAACCTTGCCTCGTGGAAGGAGCAGCAACAGCCGGCCGAAGTGGCCGTGCGGTTAAAGGCGCTGCAGTCTGGAACCGTAAGACCGCTACGGTCGCAGGTTCGAATCCTGCCTCGGGCATGGATGTTTGTGATGTCCTTAGGTTAGTTAGGTTTAACTAGTTCTAAGTTCTAGGGGACTAATGACCTCAGCAGTTGAGTCCCATAGTGCTCAGAGCCATTTGAACCATTTTTTGAAGGAGCAGCAGACCTTTAAAACCAGTAAAATCAGCCAGAAAAGTCTGTTTCTATTGAAGAAGGCGTCAAAACCCACTATAGTTGCGGGAAAAGGAGACGTCTGCGCCGTAGCGTTCTCGAGTGAGCTGCCTGTTGTTGTCAGATGGACACTGTAGCATTCTCGAGTACCTGCTGTTGTCAGACGGACAGCCGAGTGTGAAAGCGGCGCAGGGCTCTCTTTTTATGCCCTATTGTGAGCGTAATAAATGCGTTGCGCGCCCCCGGCCGTTGAACTCTAAAAATAGGAGCCGCGTAACGAATGGTGCCGTTACATTAGCGCAGCCCAATTTAGGGGCGACCTGGTCCGGATTACTTAATTCTAGTGGCCCGGGGGGAGCCGCCTCTACGCCGCCCATGGAGAAAGCGGGCAGCCCGTTGCTGAGGCTGCAGCGGCGGCGGCGAGTCGCTGCCTCCTGCCAGGCCGGAACTGGGGAGCGGAAAGGTCGCCCAAAAAATGTCAGGCCGCCCTCCATGCTCCGGTACTAAACGCCCATTCTCCTCCAAAGAAGCTGTTGGACGATAGCCAGAAAAGAAAGCTTGACCCGTGCACGAAATTAGACCCGGCTCCGTGTGGGCTTCATTCGTATGGAGACAACACCACACCCGTATTTACTTCTATAATATGCAATACAATCTACGTTGTGTGACAGAGGGTACGTCTGACACCACTACGAGTTTCGTTCATTTCCTGTTCCGTTCGGGAATGGTGGGCATCAATCCTAATTCCTCTGACTTTTTTTTTCATTTTTGATCATTTCGCAAGACATACTTGGGTGGAAGTTGAAAGTTGCCTGCTCATTTGCGTTTTACCATTTTGCTCGTAATATTTTTGCCGTTATTCAACCGCACGTCGTCCTCTCAACGATTTGCATGTTTTTGGCATAGACAAATTCGATTTGTCGAAATTCACCCTTTGAACAATCCCTTTGAGTCTCCTCAGACGCATTTCGAGAACTTTGGCGACCTGTTTAGGACATCAATCACTGAGAGCTGTTCGCGGTTTCGGAACCACGAGGTGCTATAGTTCTAGTGTTGATTTTTGTCCAGTTCTGTCCGGTTCGACCTGAGAGGTAATTTGGCTATGTCTGGTCTGTATCCGAACTGGTTCATAGTTTCTGCAGTGATGAAAATGCGTTAAATCTTTTCAGTTACTTGCTATGGTGACTGTTAGGCGAGTGTATAAGTCGTTCAGAAGTGCTTTCTACGGAAGCGTGTTGAAAAGTAACGCCTCCGATACATTTCTGTTGAAACACATACAGATTTCCAAATGCAACAAACGATGTTAACAGTCTAAATATTTGTTCTTCGCCTCTACAAATTTAGTTTTTAGCATAGTTGCCCTGGCGACGAACTTGTTTCTCCCAACGAGAGGCAGATTTTTTGATACTGTCACTATAGTATGTTTGATTCTGTTGGCAGAGCCACAACCTCACCTCTTCTTGCAACGCTTCATCAGTACCAAAGAGAAGTCCTCCAGGGTGTTATCTAAGTTTCGGAAAAAGCAGAAAATTGAATGGATTAAAGTCGGGACTGTATAGAAGATGTTCGTTGACAGTGGACCCAAGGCACCGGATTGTTACAGATGTGTTTGGTCTGACATTGCCATACTGAAGGTGAGGGTCCTCCATGTGTGGACAAACTCTTCGAACTCGAAACTCGACTACAGCACGCTGTTTCTCACTCACCGACGTAACTGTGTTACACACAACCATATTAAACGATACAATTCGAGCCCTGTAGAGGCAGACAGCTGTAAATATGTAGACATGAAGAATAAAAATGTAGCATGTTAATCACGTCCGTTTTATTAGAGATTTAAGAGTTTTCACATAAGAAATTAGGGTGCATTGCTGTTCCGCACACCTTCGCAAATATCTCCATAGTTTACTTCCAATCATTCTCCGTGCATTCTTGGTGAAACAGAATCAGTCGCGTGGTGATATGAAAACTCACAAGTTGTTCACTTTCCGTTAAGTTGAAGCTGATTGTAGAATCGTTTATTATCTTTTCAATCCATCACGCTGCAGATTCAAAATCATCATCCTCTTCTGCTTTACAAAAAGAGTTTCTATCTTGTTAGAAATTGTGTGTTGACAACATTCAGTCTTCTGACAGGTTTGAAGCTGTCCGCCACGAATTCCTCTCCAGTGCTGATCTCTCCATCTCAAAGTAGCATCCTCAGTTATTTCTTGGATGCGTTCCAATCTCTGTTTTCCTCTAAAGTTTTTACTTTCACAGCTCCGTCTAGTACCATGGAATATATTCAGTGATGTGTTAACAGATGTCCCATCACACTGCCCTTCTTCTTGCAGTGTCTTCCATATATTTCTTTCTTCGCCGATTCTCCGGACAATCTCCTCATTCCTTATCTTATGAGTCCATTTACTTTTTAACATTCTCATATGATTCGATTCTCTTCTTTTTCGGTTTTGCCGCAGGCCATGTTTCAGTATCGCACTATCATACATTCTCACACTTATGATTGCATTAACTTTTTGAGAGAATCATATTTGTATTTCCTACACTGAAGGCCCAAGGGAGTTTTGTAAAAGAGTTGAATTCTTTTGAGAACAATGTACGTATATATTTACAACATTTTTCTCTGAATTATTTCGTCCAAACCAAGTCATATGATTTGTAACCTCTGCTTGATGCACTTATATGATGCCCCTTGACCATACGGTGCACAGTTGTTGCCTACGGCTTCGCCACATAAATGCTGTGATGTATAAAATGCTACTGAATTAACTACGTTCTACACCTGCAAACCAGTAGCAATAAATGCTCTGTTTTTCTGCATGGAGTTCAGTTTCAGATAGGTAAAGGTACGGCTTTGGCTGCTATTCTGGAAGACTACTGGCGTCTGAATGTGTAGATATCTGCTACATTAGTGAGATATATTGTGGAATAGGTGATAGCGAGGAGCTTACCGGTACCATTGTTAGAGAGAGATTGTTTCGAAGTTGCATAATCTTAGTTGTTCAAGAAACTTTAGGTATAACTATTCTTCGAAGTCTAGATTCAGTGAATATACACGAGAGAGAATTTCCTCACTTCCATTTCTTGGGGCTGTTAGGCAATCGAGAACACACACTGTAATTTCTGTACCGTTTCTTGTTTTTTTATTTTTTATGGGACTTAACTGCTAAGGTCATCAGTTCCTACGCTTACACACTACTTAACCTAAGTTATCCTAAGGACAAACACACACCCACCCATGCCCGAGGGAGGACTCGAACCTATGCAGGGACCAGCCGCACGGTCCATGACTGCAGCGCCCTAGACCGCTCGGCTAATCCCGCGTGGCAGTTTCTTGGTGCAAAATTGCTTATTCCTTAATGTTTGAACTGTTAGCTCCACAACATTCATTTCCGATGCACCTACGTTAACGATTCTGTTAGATATTCGTGGTCAGATAGCGTTTCCAATTTGTTTTGTGGGGTATACAGGCTCATATATTGCAGCATAGCTTAATAACTCAGCATCTCCTCCTCCCCCCCCCCACCCCACCCCTTTCACACACACACACACACACACACACACACATCCGCACACACACACACAAGAAAAACAACACCTTACTAAGTTATATATTGCTCTACTTTACATCGAACATTCGCTCTCAGAATTTTAACAGTAACCTTTACTGCGATAAGCAACGCCTTTCCTGTAACGCATGACTACTGGAGATTGTTCAGAATCTCCGTGACGCTCTTGCAGTTACTAAACGTACCGCTCTTCGTAGGATCTCGGCCTCCGCTGTTAATCATACTTGGTAAGCGTCCCAGACTGATGACCGGTATTGAAGAATAGAAGGATTTGTAAACCACTTCTTTCGTCGATGAATTACACTACTTCAAGAATCTTTCACCGAATCTCAGACTTGCAGCTGCTTTTCCTACAACTAGTTTTATGCCGCCATTTCACTTTAGGTCGCTCCAGATGGTTACAGCGAGGTATTTTACGCTTTTAAAATTTTAAGTTATGGAAAAGTTATGAATCACTTCTCCTGTTTACGACTACCAGGCCTTGTACCAATCCTCGATCATCTGTGGAACTTCCGGCATTTCACTACAGTTCTCTGGCGTTAACTCATCCGTTTAGACAACTGCATCGTGTGCAAAAAGCCTCCTGGAGCTTCCGAAATTACCGACTGACTCAATTTTGAGTGGTTTGTATATTTCATGACAGCCTGACGCTTCTAAAAGTGTGCGCTTTTAATACATTACAGCAAATGTCTAAGACAATGGGGAAAATGTTTATTTCTGAGGTCTGTTTGTTCGTTGAGAATGTATTGTGAATGTTCTTCGAAGGTGCTACAAATTTTGATTTCTTATAGAGTCCACTAATCTGTATTTCTATACATTAGTGAAGTACCTCTAAAGATTCCTTGTTGCTGCTGGTGTTATGATTGTAGTTCCGTAGAGGGTTCGTAGTCCTCGTGTATGTTTGTGTGCTCTACCAACCTGGAGTAGAAATTTCTACTTGTTTGCCCCATATAGATATATTCACTTTCACCGTATTTGACTTCATCAATCCATTATTGTGTAAATGGTGTCTTTTTTTATGTGCGTGATGTGTGTATTGCACCTACTTTCATGTTCGTGTGGAAATCAATTCGCAATTTCATTTAATGTAAATCATCGACTGTTCTGTCTGATGTGGTATCATAATATGTATTACTGTTAGTAACGGTGTATATCTATTGAGACAGTGTAACTCATGGCATACAAATTCCCCGGACTATATTTATTCAGCATTGCGGTATGAGAGCACGTAGCGACTTTCCACAATCTTTACACATATTGTCGTTGTGGTCTCCAGTCCCGAGACTGGTTTGATGCAGCTCTCCATGCTACTCTACCCTGTACAAGCTTCTTCATCTCCCAGTACCTACTGCAACCTAAATCCTTTTGAATATGCTAAGTGTATTCATCTCTTGGTCTCCCTCTACGATTTTTACCCTCCACGCTGCCCTCCAATACTAAATTGGTGATCCCTTGATGCCTTAGAACATGTCCTACCAACCGATGCCTTCTTCTAGTCGTGCCACAAACTTCTCTTCTCCCCAATCCTATTCAGTTCCTCCTCATTAGTTATGTGATCTACTCATCTAATCTTCAGCATTCTTCTGTAGCACCACATTTCGAAAGCTTCTATTCCCTTCTTGTCCAAACTATTTATCGTCCATGTTTCACTTCCATACATGACTAAACTCCATACAAATAATTTCAGAAACGACTTCCTGACACATAAATCTATACTCCATGTTCACATTTCTCTTCTTCAGAAACGCTTTCCTTGCCATTGCCAGTCTACATTTTATATCCTCTCTCCTTCGACCATCATCAGTTATTTTGCTCCCCAAATAGCAAAACTCCTTTACTACTTTAAGTGTCTCAATTTCTAATCTAATTCCCTCAGCATCAACCGACTTAATTCGATTACATTCCATTATCCTCGTTTTGTTTTTGTTGATGTTCATCATATATCCTCCTTTCAAGACACTGTCAATTCTTTCAACTGCTCTTCCAAGTCCTTTGCTGTCTCTGACAGAATTACAATGTCATCGGCGAACCTCAAAGTTTTTATTTCTTCTTCATGGATTTTAATACCTACTCCGAATTTTTCTTTTGTTTCCTTCACTGCATGCTCAATATACGGATTGAATAACATCGGGGAGAGGCTACAACCCTGTCTCACTCCCTTCCCAACCACTGCCTCTATTCCTGTCCCTCGACTCTTATAACTGCCATCTGGTTTCTGTAGAAATTGTAAATAGCCTTTCGCTCCCTGTATTTTACCCCTGACACCTTCAGAATTTGAAAGAGAGTATTCCAGTCAACATTGTCAAAAGCTTTCTCTAAGTCTACAAATGCTAGAAACGTAGGTTTGCCTCTCCTTAATCTGTTTTCTAAGATAAGTAAAGAATTCGCATTAGTATTTTGCAGCTGTGGCTTATTAAACTGATTGTTCGATAATTTTCACATCTGTCAACACCCGCTTTCTCTGGGACTGGATTTATTATCTTCTTCTTAAAGTCTGAGGGTATTTCGCCTGTCTCATACATCTTGCTCACCAGATGGTAGAGTTTTGTCAGGACCCGTTCTCCCAAGGCTGTCAGTAGCTCTAATGGAATATTGTCTACTCCCGGGGCCTTGCTTCGACTCAGGTCTTTTAGTGCTCTGTCAAACTCTTCACGCAGTATCATATCTCCCATTTCATATTCATCTACATCCTCTTCCATTTCCATAATACTGTTCTCAAGTACATCGCCCTTGTATAGACCCTCTAAATACTCCTTCCACCTTTCTGCTTTTCCTTCTTTGCTTAGAACTGGGTTTCCATCTGAACTCTTGATATTCATACAAGTGGTTCTCTTTTCTCCAAAGGCCTCTTTAATTTTCCTGTAGGCTGTATCTATCTTATCCCTAATGAGATAAGCTTCTATATCCTTACATTTGTCCTCCAGCCCTCCCTGCTTCGGTATTTTGCACTTCCTGTCGATCTCATTTTTGTGACGATTGTATTCCTTTTTGCCTGCTTCATTTACAGCATTTTTATATTTTCTCCTTTCATCAATTAAGTTCAATATTTCATCTGTAACCCAAGGATTTCTACTAGCCCTCGTCTCCTTACCTACTTGATCCTCTGCTGCCTTCACTACTTCATCCCTCAAAGCTACCCATTCTTCTTCTACTGTATTTCTTTCCCCCATTTCTGTCAATTGTTCCCTTACGCTCTACCTGAAACTCTGTACAAACTCTGGTTTAGTCAGTTTATCCAGGTCCCATCTCCTTAAATTCCCACCTTTTTGCAGTTTCTTCAGTTTTAATCTACAGTTTATAACCAATAGATTTTGATCAGACTCCACATCTGCCCCTGAATATGTCTTTAAATTTAAAACCAGGTTCCTAAATCTCCGTCTTACAATTATACAATCTATCTGAAACCTGTCAGTATCTCCAGGCTTCTTCCATGTATACAGCCTTATTTCATGATTCTTGAACCAAGTGTTAGCTATGATTAAGTTGTGCTCTGTTGCAAAATTCTTCCAGGCGGCTTCCTCTTTCATTTCTTAGCCCCAATCCATATTCACACACTACGTTTCCTTCTCACCCCTATCCCACTACCGAATTCCAGTCACCCATGACTATTAAATTTTCGTCTCCCTTCACTATCTGAATAATTTCTTTGATTCTATCATACATTTCTTTAATTTCTTCGTCATCTGCAGAGGTAGTTGGCATATAAACTTGTACTACTGTAATAGGCGTGGGCTTCTTGTCTATCTTGGCCACAATAATGCTTTCACTTTACTGTTTGTAGTAGCTTACCCGCACTCCTATTTTTTTATTCATTATTAAACCTACTCCTGCAGTACCCCTATTTGATTTTGTATTTGTAATCCTGTATTCGCCTGACCATAAGTCTTGTTCCTCCTGCCACCGAACTTCACTAATTCCCACTACATCTAACTTTATCCTATCCATTTCCCTTTTTAAATTTTCTAACCTACCTGCCCGGTTAAGGGATCTAACATTCCATGCTCCGATCCGTAGAACGCCAGTTTTCTTTCTCGTGATAACGATGTCTTCTTGAGTAGCCCCCGCCCGGAGATCCGAATGGGGGACTATTTTACCTCCGGAATATTTTATCCAAGAGGACGGCTTCATCATTTAACCACACAGTAAAGCTGCATGCCCACGGGAAAAATTACGGCTGTAGTTTCCCCTTGCTTACCAGCACAGCAAGGCCGTTTTGGTTAGTGTTACAAGGCCAGATCAGTCAATCATGCAGACTGTTGCCCCTGCAACTACTGAAGAGGCTGGTGCCGCACTTCAGGAAGCACGCGTTTGTCTGGTCTCTCAACAGATACCCCTCCGTTGTGGTTGCACCTACGGTACGGCTGTCTGTATTGCTGAGGCACGCAAGCCTCCCCACCAACGGCAAGGTCCATGGTTCACGGGGGGCTACAAAAAAACTGGAGGCTTTTTGTGTCACTGACACATCACTGCCCACAAAAGCAAGTTAACCGCTTACTAAATTTTTTCTGTTCATGCAGTAAAACTTCGTCAGCTACGACGTTCTAATTTATTGCTTCTTTCCTAGCAGCTCTATTCGCAACACATTTTGCAAACTGGGTATACCACTGAATGAAACTGCAAAATTATATCATTGTGCGACGGATATTTAGATGTGTAAAAAAATTATGTTTTGCTTCTTCGGCCGTAAGGGTTTTAATATTTCGATCAGGTAACATTCAGCACCATATAAGTAAATGAAGAAAAACATTTTTTAACCACCAGCAGTTACTATCTGAACTTCGTTATCCATCGGTTTCGGTCGTGGACCGTCTTCACAGCAAATCTGGCGAAACTACAAACTGGAAGACATACCAACACTAACAAATAAAGAATACAAAATTTATAATTAGTACGTAAGAATCATCTTTTCGTGAATATTGTTCAAGGAAAAAAACAGATCACGCAAATACACAGAATTTATTTGTTCTAATATAACACTGAAAACCTCATAATCGGGAGATATGCTTTTCGTAATGATAGTTAACTTAATGACGTGCAAAAAGGTAAGAAAATTAAAGAGATGAGAGTTACACAGTCTAGTACCCCATAAAAGTTTAATATTTCGGTCAGGTGACATTCAGCAGCCGTTAAGCAACCGGAGAAAAAAAGTTTTCGACATAAAATGTTAACTAGGTTGAAAGTGTAGAAACTGGTAATAGTCACATACACGGTGATGACGTCGTGGGATAGCTATATCCACATACACAGGGGATAGGCAAAATAATGTGAACGATAGTAGCAATGGGATGGTTGTGTTTGACGGTCATGAAGCAGGTAAGACACGTGTCGCTCTGTACTGTGCGTGTTCAGAACTGGCTAGGATACAGTTCCAGTTGTTTGCGAGTAGTGTAACTTCCTATTTGCGTTCAGAGACAGAGGCAGACGTGTAATGAAAGACATAACAGTGTTCCGAAGAGGGCAGTTGGTGGGGCCCGATTAGCTGGATCATCAGTAACCAAGACAGACAACTTATTGAATGTTTCAAGAGCAACTGTTCCAACAGTCATGACAGCCTACACGTAACATGGAAGGACATCATCGTGTAAACGTAATATTGAGCGCAAATCAAAACTAAATGACAGAGATCGTCGTACGCTAACATGAATTGCGTTAAAACAACGCAAAACTTCGGCGGCTAAAGTGACTGCAGAACTCAATGGCCACATTCGAGACCCCGTATCTATCGACACTGTCCACCAAGAACTCCATAAAGCGAATATTCACGCACGAGCTGCTATACCGAAACCATAAGTGACGACAACTAACGCAAAGAAGCGTAAAACATAATGTCAGGGGCATAAATCCTGGGCGGCTGATAAGTGAAAACACGTTATATGGTCCGACGAGTCAACATTGTTATTTCCAACATCGGGCCGAGCTTACGTCTGGAGAACGCCAAAAGAAGCTTACAATCCTGATTGCTTGATTCCAACGGTTAAGTATGGAGATGGAAGTATATCATGGTATTGTGCTAGTCCCGTCATTACTCTCAAAGGACGTGTTACAGCCAACGACTATGTGAGAATTTTAGGTGATCAGGTGCGTCCCCTGATTCAAATGTTGTTCCCCGACAAAATAGGACGATAACGCACCCATTCATACTGCCGGGACGGTACAAACTTGGTATGACGAGCATGCAACTGAACTGCAGCGTCTTCCCTGGCCAGCACAGTCCCCGGAATTGAACACTGTCGAAGCCTTGTGGGCGGTATTGAAGCGCAGAGCCCGGAGCAGATTTTCGCCTCCCTTGTCACTGTAGAAATTAGAAGAGTTTCTCATCGATCAGTGATGTAACATTCCACTGAATACTATACAATCATTATGTGTCAGTATTCCAAGAAGAATCGCTTTTGTATTACGGGCAAATGCGGGACGAACCCCTTAGTAATAAACCATTCCCAAGTAAATACAGGTGTTCACGTTACTTCGCCTATCGCGTGTACAGGAGGCGGTAGTACTGCGTTCAAAAGTATAAAAGGGCAGTGCATTCGCGGAGCTATCATGTGTACTCAGGTGATTCACATGAAAAGCTTTCCAATGAGATTATGGTCGCACGACGGGAATTAAACACCTTGAACGCCGAATGGTAGTTGGCCCTAGACGCATGGAACATACTGTTTCGAAAATCTTAGGGAATTCAGTATTCCGAGATCCACTGTGTCAAGAGAGAGCCGAGAATAGAAAATTTCAGGCCTCTCACCACGGACAACGCAGAGGCCGATGCCCTTAACTTAACGACCGAGAGCAGCGGTGTTAGTGTAGAGTTGTCAGTGCTGACAAACAAGCAATACTGCCTTAAATAGCTACAGAAATCAATGTGAGACGTACGACGAGCGTATTCGTTAGGACAGTGCGGCGAAATCTGGAATGTGCGAAGAGACGACCGAAACTTGTGCCGTTGCTAACAGCACGACATCGCCTGCAGGGCCTCTCTCGGGCTCGTTACCATAGCGGTTGGAGCCTAGACGACGGGAAAATCGTGACCTGGTCAGACGAATCCTAATTTCAGATGGGAACCGATTTCAGTTGGTAAGAGCTGGTGCTACTATTCGAATGTGGTGCAGACCACAGGAAGCTATGGACCCATTTTGTCAACAAGACACTGTACAATCTGCTGGTGGCTGCATAATGGTGTGGGCTGTGTTTGCATGAAATGGACTGGCCACAGGAAGCTATGGACCCATTTTGTCAACAAGACACTGTACAATCTGCTGGTGGCTGCATAATGGTGTGGGCTGTGTTTGCATGAAATGGACTGGGGTCCTCTGGTCAAACTGAATCGACAATTGCGTGGAAATGGTTATATTTGGCCACTTGGAGACAATCTGAAGCCGTTCATGTTCCCAAACAAATAAGGAAATTTTGCGACTGACAATGCGCCATGTCACCCGGCCACAGTTGTTCATGATTGATTTGACGAATATGCTGGATAATTCGAGCGAATGATTAGGCCACCCAGACCATCAGACACGAACCCCATAAAACATTTAAGGGACTTACTCGAGAGGTCATTTCGTGCACAACATTCTGCACCGGCAACACTTTCGCAATTATGGACGGCTGTAGAGGCAGCATGGCTCAGTGTTTATGCGGAGGCTTTCAACGAATTGTTGAGTCCGTGTCACGTCCAGCTGCTGCACTGCGCCAGGCAAAAGAGCCAAAGCTGTGAAAATACGAATGACGAACTAGTAGCATATTCATCGTACAAGAATCAAAAAAAGAGTGTTAATTATAACTATTATTAATGAGAAAGAAAAGTGTGTTACAGGTGATGTCCGTACCGAAGTACGAGTTTGAACCGTAAGCACATACATAAATTGACAACAATTACGAAGGATAAATGTAGAATCATCCTCATATAGTTGACCTCATTCAATCGACTACGCAAGTAATAAGTAACATACATAATGCAAGATCACATCATAAGTGATCATCATCTCTGGTGAGCAATCCTAGTTGAAAACACGAAATTTCAGATACACTATGTGATAAAAAGTATCCGGACACCCCCAACAACATACGTTTTTCACATTAGGTGCATTGTGCTGCCAGATACTGCCAGGTACTCCATATCAGCGACCTCAGTAGTCATTAGATATTGTGAGAGAGCAGAATGGGGCGCTCCGCGGGACTAACGGACTTCCGAGGTAGTCAGGTGACTGGGTGTCACTTGTGTCTTTCGTCTGTATGTGAGACTTCCACACTCTTAAACATCCCTCGGTCCACTGTTTCCGATGTGGTAGTGAAGTGGAAACGTGAAGGGAGACGTACAGCAGAAAATGGTTCAAATGGCTCTGAGCACTAAGGGACTTAACATCTATGGTCATCAGTCCCCTAGAACTTAGAACTACTTAAACCTAACTAACCTAAGGACATCACACAACACCCAGTCATCACCAGGCAGAAGACGTACAGCACAAAAGCGTACAGGCCGCCCTCGTCTGTTGACTGACAGAGACTACCGACACTTGAAGAATATTCAAATGTGTGTGAAATCTTATGGGACTTAACTGCTAAAGTCATCAGTCCCTAAGCTTACACACTGCTTAACCTAAATTATCCTAAGGACAAACACACACACACCCATGCCCTAGGGAGGACTCGAACCTCCGCCGGGACCAGCAGCATAGTCCATGACCGCTCGGCCAATCCCTTGCGACGACACTTGAAGTGCGTCGTAATGTGTTATAGGCAGACATCTATCCAGTCCATCACATAGGAATTGCAAAGTGCATCAGGACCCACTGCAATTACTATGACAGTTCAGCGGGAGGTGAGAAAACTTGGACTTCACGGTCGAGCGGTTGTTCATAAGCCTGTAAATGCTAAACGACGCCTCGCTTGGTGTAAGGAGCGTAAACATTGGGACGATTGAACAGCGGAAAAATGTGGCGATCCGACGGCAGGGTGTAGGTATGGCGAATGCCCGGTGAACGTCGCCTATCAGCGATTTTAGTGCCAACAGTAAAATTCGGAGACGGTGGTGTTACGGTGTGGCTGTGTTTTTCATGGTGGGGGCTAGCACCCTTTGTTGTTTTGCGTGGCACTATCAGAGCACAAGGCTACATTGATGTTTTAAGCGCCTTCTTGCTTCTTTCAACACGACCGAGCCCCTGTTCATAATTCACAGCCTGTGGCGGAGTGGTTACACGACAATAACATCCCTGTAAATTGACTGGCCTGCACACAGTCCTGACCTGAATCCTATAGAACACCTTTGAGATGTTTTGGTTTTAAAAAAGTGGTTTAAATGGCTCTGAGCACTACGGGACTTAACAGCTAAGGTCATCAGTCCCCTAGAACTTAGAACTACGTAAACCTAACTAAGGGCGTCACACACATCCATGCCCGAGGCAGGATTCGAACCTGCGACAGTAGCAGTCGCGCGGTTCCAGACTGAAGCGCCTAGATGTTTTGGAACGTCGACTTCGTGCCATGCCCCACCGACCGACATGGATACCTCTTCTCAGTGCAGCACTCCGTGAAGAATGGTCTGCCATTCTCCAAGATACCTCCAGCACCTGGTTGAACGTATGCTTGCGAGAGTGGAAGCTGTCATCAAGGCTAAGAGTGGGCCAGCACCATATTGAATTCCAGCATTACCGATGGAGAGCGCCACGAATTTGTAAGTCATACTCAGCCAGGTGCCAGATAATTTTGATTACATAGTGTAGCTTTCTACTATGGTTGCTCGCCTGAGATGACGATCACTTACGGTGTGGATCTACTGTGGTGTGACAAATTGAGGCTTTGGGTCGGATGGGAAGCATGTTCAGGTGGCCGCGAAGGTGAAGGCCACAGCTGATTGGTTCAAATGGCTCTGAGCATTATGGGACTTAACATTTGAAGTCATCAGTCCCCTAGAACTTTGTACTACTTAAACATAACTAACCTAAGGACATCACACACATCTATGCCCGAGGCGGTATTCGAACCTGCGACCGTAGCACGTTTCCAGACTGAAGCGCCTAGAACTGTTCGGCCACATCGGCCGGCGCGACCGCTGGCTTAAAACGTCATTTCCGGGCCCGAGTCCATGTGCG
The DNA here is from genome assembly GCF_023898315.1 of Schistocerca nitens. Lineage (NCBI taxonomy): Eukaryota > Metazoa > Arthropoda > Insecta > Orthoptera > Acrididae > Schistocerca > Schistocerca nitens. The sequence continues at coordinate 464,370,638 of NC_064617.1, read as the reverse complement.
GCACGAATTTCCACTTGTCCCGGTGAATTTGTTTTAATGTCCACTTGCGGCCGATGTCTTCGTTTCTCTTAAAAATCTTGGAAATAATTGTGATTCGAATTCCTAATGTTTCTTGGTGTACACAACACTTGCGAAAGTGTCTTTCGTGAGGCCGAGTGGGGCAGTGAATGTAATTTTGGAGTCAATTTTATAGCCAAGAAATGTTGGTTTAGACTCAAATATTCCTCTCCACTCCTGTTGTTTTTCTTTCTGTAAACTTTCAATAAGCACTTACTGAAAATAAAATCTTGTAAGGCATTTCATTTCTCGTCCCATGCGTTTCTAATGTCTTGTGCGCATATGTGAGGTTTCTAGTTCATTCTACGATTAATACCAATAAATAACTGGACCCATTCATGACGATAAAGACGGATTATCAAACTGCCTCTATTGATCATCTTGTGGTACATTTGTTCGTTATGTTAATTGGTCGTAACATAACACTCCAATCGACGTACATATATTCTGCGTACCGATTAGAGTAAGAGTGTCTGGGTTTCGATTTTCTCATGTAGCTCTTACTGTGATATGATTAAACTGCATGTATACTATGGCTCTGACTCTGAGCACTATGCGACTTAACTTCTGAGGTCATCAGTCGCCTAGAACTTAGAACTAATTAAACCTAACTATCCTAAGGACATCACACACATCCATGCCCGAGGCAGGATTCGAACCTGCGACCGTAGCATGTATACTATGTACAATATTATGTTAACTTACTAATATGTCTGATTAGATATAGGAAAAGGCTTGAAGGCCCTAATTTTACCAGATGAAATAAATGCGCAAGCAAATAAAAAACCGAATGCCTTGTTGGTATAGCAAATGAGCTAAGGCCGCAAAAATCCTATTCGCTTTTGGTTTTTCTTGAATTCATGAATCAGCAGCGTAAAGATTGTGATGGAAGAGTTCCAGGGCATTCCACGAAACGACGTTTGCAGGCGTTCCAGCGCGTGCCAAAGGACTGCGTCCAACAGCAACACTATATATCTGAGCTGAGGAAGAACTCCCTCTTGCCCCATAACGTCGCTTTGGTTGTGCCAGTTCGTGGAAGCATTTATTGGTCAACGGAAGGAGATGTAGCTTCCCTACCATGTATATAAATAATTTCAGATTTTCAACCATGTTTTACACACAGCAGCGAATATCGTAAGGCTCACTAAAAGTGCCACAAGAGCGAGTTTGACGAGTTAAATCTTGCAGTTTTGTATGATTACTCAAATATTTCCATAACACCCAAAATTATTTCAAATAATAAAATGATAATCTGGTAACATGAAGCGTTGATGTAAGACTGTAAGCTGTAAAATATTCACGTTTTTACCCTGGTCGTTTCTAGAAATCGAATGAGACACGACACAGAACTAAATAGCAACGAACAATGAAAAACAGCGTTTTCTTCAGAAACATTTGCACGAAAAGGGGGTCGTCATAGGCTATAGTGGCAACTTTATTAAAGTCGACTTATGTCTAGGTATTGCTAAACAATGCTTTATTGTTAGGATGGTTACACTGACCTTTAGGTGCCTACTGTAAAGCACTTTACACGAACAAATGCGTAATGTGGTTTCAGATGTTGAATATCTACTTTCGGGAGTTATGAAGCGTAAAGTCTGCAACATACCTCCGTTAACCTATTTCAGAACGAAATGTGACCTCCCGCATTAATGAGCAACTGAAATTAACATTCGAAAAAGATTCTGTTTTCGTCTCATGATGCACCACTTTGTCTATATACTATCTTTAAACCGATGTGACGAGCATATCTGCGAGGGCTACTGTTTTTCTTTCTCGAGGTCCTATCGGCCTCAGAATTGAAACCACAGCTACGTCTCTGCATAGTCGTCCCTCCCCCTTAGACATACGCCGCAGCGAGGTATCACCTTTTCAACGTCTTCATCAGAGAACAAAACCGGCTCTGCTTTCAGCCAATTCTCTACACTGGTCTGCAGTTCGTGCTCTTGTAATTTCGGGAAACGAATCACTCAACACAGAAATTGCGAGCCGACTATTCTCTCGAATCGCCTAATTCCCTCGCTAAACAACATCATCGGTTGACAATCGCTTCCTTCCTTGACCGCCAGTATCATGAAAGTCCTACTTCAGAATTCCTGCAACACTGACGTACTGTTCTGTGACATAGGCAAATTTGACCTTACGCATTACTCATTCGTCGGTGTGTTTCGGCTGCATTACACCCCTCAGCACGATCAAATCGAGTGAGAGAAACGCACCTCACACTAGGTGGCAGACTCTGTTGATCAGGGTGTTTGTTCGAGCACACTGTGCGTTCAGAACTGACAAGTGCGACGTGACACACCAGAGACAGTGAGCATAAACGCTGCGCAAAGCTCCTTCTGATTTCATCTGATTTTCATGGTGGTTTCAATTTAGCGAGCGATCGGACCTTTAGGGAGAAAAAAGAAAAAGAGGCTCTCACATTACACTGTTTATTTTCTCACTTTGAGTCAAGATTAGAATTATGATTGGCTTATAGTAGTGTCAATATTCTAGCATGTAAAAATTCAATATTTTCAAAACTACCACATGGACAGAAAATCCTAGATCATTATCTATTTACAAGCGAAGAAATGGCAAATAATGCCTGATTAAAATTATAATGACTCGTGGATGTTTACTATTATGAAGTTGTAATACTTACAATCCCAGGAAAACAGTATTGTATTCCAGTGCGTAATGTCGTCTTCATCGGTTCTTTATCTAAAGACAGTTGCAAAGATCCAGATTACGCCTCCTCTACTCCCCCCCCCCCTCACCCTCCCCCTACAACCGCCAACTCCTTACCCACCTTGAGTTCTGACAGTATCTGTCTTTCAAAGATGCTGCAACTCAACTGCGAAAGCGAGTCACGAGCTATGCATGGATAGCTCAGTGGGGAAGAGCACTCATCAGGAACGGGAGAAGTCCAACTCTGAGACTAGGGGACACGCTGTTTAAATCTGTCTGGAAATTCTACCACAGCGCACGCTTCATGCGGAGAACAAGATTCAATTAACTGTTGCAAAATGATTGTCATAACAGCATTATATGCTTTCTGACAAAAAAGTCAGCATATATTAAAAAAAAAGACATCTAAATGAATTGTTGGTTCGTCAACGTCCTTCAATAGCCTGCACCGAGCTTAATGACTCACAATATAGAACACGCAGGCTGCTTTCGGTGGAATAATAAATATTTTAGTAGATGGTAGTGCAGTGTTCTTCGAATAAAACATTCCAGACAACACGCGTCTAGTTTTTATTGGTTAAAGAATACAGCTGTTAAAACGTAACCCATACAAATACTTAGTGTTAATGAAGGTAAATGATCAAATTAAAAGATAATTTTCATAAATTCCACTAACGACTTGTGTATAATGTAGGTCTTCCTAGGTCATCTTGGCGTTCTTTCATTCATAATACGATCAAGTACTTCCTTGTGCTTACTTTCTCTTTGTAATCTTAATAGGGAAAGAGCTCCATTACCTCAGCGCAATAACCGAAACTTCGGCCGACGTTCAGTAAAAAGTACATTGAATCGAAAGAAAAAGAGAAAGTAGTCATAGATATCCGGTTGTCGTCTCCAAGCCATGTTTGTAATCCTACTGAGATGGTCTGGGGATATCCGGACAGTTCAAACAACAAGAAAGAAACGTCTGTGGAATGTCGTTAACGACGTGTAGAGCCACATAGACTTGCAACACTTATAAAAACTTATTGGGCGCATGCAAGTTTGTGAGGCACGCATTAAATACGAGGGAGGACCCCCTGATAAAAGTATCATACATATTTTCTGTTTGGATTATATACACTGTGGTGACTAAACACACGGGATAGCGAAATGCACCTATACAGATGGCGGTAGTACGGCGTACACAGTGTATGTAAGGGCAGCGCATAGGCGGAGTTGTCATTTGTATTAAGGCGAATCGCCTGCCGGTGTGGCCTAGCGGTTCTAGGCGCTTCAGTCTGGAGCCGCGCGACCTCTACGGTCACAGGTTCGAATCCTGCCTCGGGCATGGGTGTGTGTGATGTCTTTAGGTTAGTTAAAGTAGTTCTAAGATCTACGGGACTGATGACCTCAGATGTTAAGTCCCATAGTGTTCAGAGCCATTTGAACCATTTATAAAGGCGATTCATGTGAAAAAGTTTCCGACATGATTGTGGCAGCACGTCGCGAAATAACAGACTTCGTGCGATGAATGTTAGCTGGACCTAGACGCATGGGATATTCCATTTCGGGACTCGTCAGGGAATTCAATATTCCGCGATCTACAATGCCGAGAATACCTTGTTTCAGGTATTACTTCTCACCGAGGACAACACAGTGGCCTCCGGCTGTCACTCAACGACCGAGAGCAGCGGCGTTTGCAGTGTTAACAGACAAGCGACACTGTGGGACATACGACGAACGTATTCGTTAGGACAGTGCGCCGAAATATGGCGCTAATGGTCTATGGTGGCAGACGACAGACGCAAATACCTCTGATAACAGCACGACATCACCGGTATCGCCAATCCTAGGATCCCAGACGAATGGAAAACACCGTCCTCACCAGATGAGTTCTGATTTCAGTTAGTAAGTGCTGATGGTAGGTTCGAGCGTGACGCCGGCCATACGAAGCCATGGACCCAAGATGTCGTTAAGCCACAGTGCAAGCTGGTGATGACTCCAAATTTCTGTGGGCGGTGTTTACATGTAGTAGTCTGGGTGTTGGTTATGTTCGGCTACTTGGAGACCATTTGCGGCCACTCATGGACTTCATGTTCTCAAACACAATGGAATTTTTATGTATGACACTGCGCCGTGTCATCGAGCCACAATCGTTGTGGGTGATATGAAGAACATTATGGAAAACTCGAGCGAATGATTTGGCGACGCCGATCATCTCACATGAATCCCATCAAACATTTATGGGACTTATTGGAGAGGTCAGTTCATGCAGAAGATCCTGCAAAGGCAACACTTTCGCCGTTATGGATGACTATGGAGGCAGCATGGATCAATATTTCTGCAGGAGACTTCCAAAGACTATTTGAGTCCATGCCACGTCGATTTACTGCAATACGCCGGGCAAAAGGAGGTCCGACACGATATTACCAGGGATCGCATGGCTTTTGTTACCTCAGTGTTTACAGTTATGCAGAAATACATTACTGGCCATTAAGTTTCTAGGCCATTCTACTAGCACTTCTGCATTCGATGGCAGGTTAAAGTATATTAAGGCTACCTACATAGGTTTTGGACCACTCTTACCTTTTGATGTCTCTCTGCGGGAGTTAAGGTAGCATTTAAATTGGCAAACACTTTTTGTTTCTTCGGTTACTAGTCTCATTCAGTTTACACTACTGGTCATTAAAATTGCTATACCACGAAGATGACGTGCTACAGACGCGAAATTTAACCGACAGGAAGAAGATGCTGTGGTATGCAAATGATTAGCTTTTCAGAGCATTCACACAAGATTGGTGCCCGTGGCGACACGTACAACGTGCTGACATGAGGAAAGTTTCCAACCGATTTCTCAAACACAAACACCAGTTGATCGACGTTGCCTGATGAAACGTTGTTGTGATGCCTCGTGTAAGGAGAAGAAATGCGTACCATCACGTTTCCGACGGATTGTAGCCTATCGCGATTGCGGTTTATCGTATCGCGACATTGCTGCTCGCGTTGGTCGAGATCCAGTGACTGTTAGCAGAATATGGAATCAGTGGGTTCAGGAGGGTAATACGGAACGCCGTGCTGGATCCCAACGGCGTCGTATCACTAGCAGTCGAGATCACAGTCATCTTATCCGCATGGATGTAACGGATCGTGCAGTCACGTGTCGATCCCTGACTCACAGATGGGGACGTTTGCAAGACAACAACCATCTGCACGAACAGTTCGACGATGTTTGCAGCAGCATGGACTTTTCAGCTCGGAGACCATGGCTTCGGTTGCCCTTGACGAAACATCACAGACAGGAGCGCCTGCGATGGTGTACTCAACGACGAACCTGGATGCACGAATGGCAAAACGTCATTTTTTCGAATGAATCCAGGTTCTGTTTACAGCATCATGATGGTCGCATCCGTGTTTCGCGGTATCGTGGTGAACGCACATTGGAAGCGTGTATTCGTCATCGCCATACTGGTGTACCACCCGGCGTGATGGTACGGGGTGCCATTGGTTACAAATCTCGATTGACGTTACATTTCAGATGTGTTACGACCCGTGGCTCTACCCTTCATTCGATCCCTGCGAAACCCTACATTTCAGTAGGATAATGCACGACCGCATGTTGCAGGTCCTGTACAGGCCTTTCTGGACACAGAAAATGTTTAACTGCAGCCCTGGACAGCACATTCTCCAGATCTCTCACCAATTGAAAACGTCTGGTCAATGGTGGCCGAGCATCTGGCTCGTCACAATACGCTAGTCACTACTCTTGATGAACTATGGTATCGTGTTGGAGCTACATGGGCAGCTGTACCTGTACACGCCATCCATGCTCTGTTTGACTCAATGCCCAGGCTTATCAAGGCCGTTATAACGGCCAGAGGTGGTTGTTCTGGGTACTGATTTCTCAGGATCTATGCACCCAAATTGCATGAAAATGTAATCACATGTCAGTTCCAGTATAATATATTTGGCCAATGAATACCCGTTTATCATCTGCATTTCTTCTTGGTGTAGCAATTTTAATGGCCAGTAGTGTAAATGTAATAAAGGTATATCAGTCACAGTTTACTAAAATTAATGATTGGTGATGTATAAAGAATACTTTTCTAGAATTAATGTGCACTCCTAAAAATTTACTGTCCCTCCTGGAACTCCTCATATTGAGCAGTCAAGTAGTAAAATTAAAACTGAATATAAGTTTATGCAGTAAGTTACAAATCAGTCACCAAGTTCTTTAATATGGGAACCCGTTCATATCTATGCAAGCAACTATTGTACGAGTATTTTTAACTACCACCAATGTCATTAAGAGGAAACACTTGAACTTATAACTGTCTTGACTTCCAGATTCTGACTCGTAAAAACCCACAGTAAAAATATATGTATGGAGAAGGAAAGTACAGAAGCTGTTAGGAAGAGCGTATAACACCGTCAGTGAAGTCGTTCCCTTTAAGCTGAGACATTTCAAGTTAACATCGAAACGCCGCGACAGCCGTACAGAATTCTCGGGCTCTCAGCGGCTTAATAACGCACAAAACAAGCCATGCTAAGGAAAGTTTGCGTTTTCTCATCCTCTAACTTCTACAAGGAATGAATAACTGCTATTACGCGCTTGAAGAACTTCTGCTCTCTCGAGTAAACATCGTTTCATATCGGGACAAAATTCGCAATATGGGATATTACTGAATGCTTGAACCAAAGTATGTGACTTTATTTTACAGAGGGATTTAATTCAACAAAATGAATAGATCATCTCAGTTCGCTGATAAATACAATGTGGTTATGCACCTCTGAATTAAAACAAAAGAACATTTTTTGTGCTCCTTTCGATCCCCTCGTTAGCTGCTAAATTTGAATTAGTACTTCCTTTCTAGAAGTAGCGTAATCGTGCTGATTTATAGCGGCGTCATAAAATTGTTGCTTGCTCCATTGTTATTTTTATTCTATACATTCGTCAGACTATATTTTGTCGCTTTAGATTTTCCAAGGTCTTTTCACTTAAAGTACAGTTTTGAGAAATCGTCTAGGTATTCAACGTAATTCACAATATTTGTTGGCACCTCATTTCGAAGTTTTTCTTTGTTAATTGTAATGCGGCTTAACCACATTGACCCTGAGACGACACAAGCAGTTCCCCTATTACAACAGAAGGTAGCGCAAGAATAGGAGAGGAAATCGGTCTCGTTCATTTCAAGGTGACCATGCCTGCTTGAATCAGTTTAAGGAACGAAATTAACGAAAACACAGGAAACCTAAATCGACTTCAATGTCCTCGTCATTCGACGTCTCACATGGTTCGCGAAGTATCTAGACATCCTTTAAACCACAGAAAGGGAACAGTTCCGCATTCTGCGTTTTCGGCAGGACCTCGCCCTCTTTGTTAAGAAACACGTTTTTATTTCATCCCAATCGCAGTCGCCTCTCCGGAGTATAGGATAAAATGATCATCTATAGCAGACGTGATCCTCCCGAGAAGAGCGATTAAGATCGTCCTCTTTTTAATGGAGTGATAAAAGTTATGTAAATCGACCGGTTTTCATGGTCACTTTCATAGATGGTCAGTTGTTCGTTAGGCCATGTTATAATTTCTCTAACTTCTTCTGCTTGCTCTGCTGGGATCTTTTTCCCTGGATGGCTGAACAACGCCGAACTTTGAGAGGAATATGCCCGTCACACTCAAAATACTGTTCCCTACGGTTGCCTTCCAAACGACCTACGGGCGAGCAACTTTGTATCAACTTTACATGCCATCTGCAGATCGTTTGGAAGGAGCATCGAATCGAACATTCAGGAAAACGGGAGTTTGCTTGAATGATTCACATAAATGAATTTTCCTCCGTCAGCACATCTATGAGAAATCATTCAAGTACGTACAGCATGTTCCATCCTCGCCTTAACCTTGAACGTTTTTAGATTCTTTACTGAAATTGATTGATATTTAATGTAAATGGATTTGTACACATTTCGTTAAAATACATTAGCTATGTGTTATAAAAATTGATGTTCTATTTAAAAATTTGCAACTCTCTGGACCATAACTAAACTATCACCATAACTCCACAGGAAAAGTAAAGTTTAACATGTTTACCTGCTGTTGTTGTGGTCTTCAGTCCGAAGACTATCGACACCTACGAAAGATCAGACACCATTTCGATCCTGCAGCCACTATGAATCAAAACACAAAGGAATTATTGACATTAGCTGCCAGTGGACTTTCTTTTAAATCAGAGGGGAAAGATGAAAATTTTAGCTGGATCGGGATTCAAACCCAGGTCTCCCACATCTAGACATATACATATCCGCAAGAACAGACAGCACGTACATAAATAAATATTCCATTTAATTATTATTTTGCAGTTTGCAGAGGAAAACACTTTAGCTGAAGCACCCTGTACTCAACATTTGTTACACGTGTACATGAACTAAACTGTCGCCACTTGAGAGGTCCCCCAAGAAAAACTAGTGGTCGTACGACAATGAAACTTTGTGGTAACATTTATAAGGGCATGGAGAAGAGAAATAACGAATAAACCGTTGAAAGAAACACAGTTTAATTTCCAATTCGAATGTGAACTTGTTACTGTGTACCACCTTTACGTTCTATTGCTTTACGAATAAAGCCCTTCTCACCTTGTCCAGATCCACGTTGACTAGCTACTACAGTGCACACTGATGTTTGTGTTTCAAACCGACGTTACAGTACCAGTATCGGTGGCCAACCGCAAATCCTGACACTAATATAACGAAGAACGCAAATCCTGGAGCGTACGGCCTGAAAATCATTCGTATAAAGTTTGGACCCATACGGTAAATAGTTATCTATCGACATTGGCTGAAGTAGAGAAAGTTTAAGTACAACCAGTCTGTACTATGGATAACTTAATGTAATATAAATACCAATACAAATAGTTTTTTCTTTTCCTATTAAAAATTTAATTCTATGTCTTTCCTTAATGCACTAATCAAGTCATAATTTTTTATACTGTCAGCCAATACGTTCACCTCAATATGGACTATACTGTCAGCCAATACGTTCAGCTCAATATGGACACAAAACTCTTTGTTAAACAAGTACTTTTATATTTCTCAGATATTGTTGACTAATGAACATTTATTATAGTTTCTCAATCAGTGTAACTCACAATGCTACAATAATTGTCTTGTGTTTAACTTTTAGTTTTGATGTTTACCAAGTTATTGCGTATAATGTTTGGCTGAGTAAGTTTGAGTCCAAATAAAGAATTAATCACAGTGACCTTCGCCTAAGTGAGAGAAGCGCTAAAGAGAGAAAAGGATTATTCTTCTGCGCATTGTTAGTGATTAGACAATCAGTGTACCAAAAGAGAGTACTGGTGAATGCGACGATATGCCACATAATCGTAGAACCACACATATAAACATGAACCATCTGTCCAAATAGAACCGAGACTGAATTTACGTGCGTATAAGCGACGTTAGCGGAGTAACTACAGTGACAGCTTCAACTATCAATTTTAAGTAACATAAATGGAGTCGACCAGTCAGTTGTGAACAAGCAGCGGTAAGTATTTAATGTGAGGCAGTAATGTGTGAAATTTGTGTCACAAAGCTCTTTGACGAAGCATCTATAACGCAAGCGTTCAAGACATTCTCCAGAATGTTTCTAAGAAGATAAGTAGTGTGCAAGGTTTATGCAAAACATGCAAAATGAGGACATTTCCTGATCATCATAAAAATAAGTCTTCCATTAATCCATAATTTAATTCCCTAAAAAAATCCATTTTTTCCTGCTTACTGCTACGAAACCCAAACTCCACTGCTCACATCTAGCATCAAAGTTCAGCTGTCTGTCTCCTCTCCTAGCGATTAACATATAAATCGCAGACCAAAGATCACCTCCAACTCATCAATATCCAGCGCAGCTTCTGTGTCGAGACTGCGCGCTCATATCCAAGCAATTCAAACCTTACGAGCTCGATTCCACTCATTCAAAACAAGAAAGATTTCCACGTACATTTACATACACACCTGTTAGTCCCTCAGGCATTCCGATCGTTAAAACCATCACGCGATCGTAAAAACTGATACATATCGTTTGTATTCTTGGATTATAGTTACTTGATTTCAGAGGAAGCTTAAGTATTATTGCAGTTTCATTAAATGTTATTAAGTCAAATGATAAAAGATTTCTATTGAGTTCATTTAACACAAAGTCATTGTCCACATCAAAAAAATCAATTAATTTTCAATTTATTTAAAACCATTATAAAAAATTAAGAACTACAGGAGTGTTTTTAGATAACGCATTGCACTTTTGTGTAACTCATCTTTTAGATTTTGCAGCTGTGTTATAGAGACGTGCTGTAAGTAGGAGGGCAGTTTCCACAGCGTTATCCAGTGCTACCCAGGTAAGGAAAATAGTACACAAAAAATATTAATCCTTTAATTACATTTCACAAGGACCAACTTTAGTTCCAAAGTAATCAGTTTTTCATCAAAGTTGATATTTAGGTTGTATGATAATGTTTCATACAGATTTCTATATACATTCTCGCAATAGAGTTTTGTCACCTGCAGTTCGCGTTACGCAAGCCATCGGCTTTAAGGTCTGGTGTGTGCACCATTCTTAACAGGAAGTCCGAAATTGGAAATTTGTGGTAAAGTCTAACGGACGAAACTGCTGAGGTCATCGGTCCCAAAGCTAACACACTACTTAAATTAACTTAAACTAACTTACGCTAAGGACGACACACACACCCATGGGCGAGGGAGGACTCGAACCTCCGACGGGGAAACCGCGCAGACCGTGACAAGACGCCTCAGCCCGCTTGGCTACCCCGCACGGCGGAAGTCCGAAGTTAAGCATCTAACAGACGACTTAATGTTATAAACACGATCAACAAACAGATCCACTTTTTCTAAAATATATTCAAACAGATAGCTTTCAGGATAACTATGACAACAAATCAACAGCATAGCGTATTTTCGCCCGTCACAGAAAGAATCAATGGGTGACATGTTGCGGTGACGGCAGTCGGCCCCAGGATGTTAAGGCCAGCGTTAGTGGTGTGGAGACGTGCTCTCACTATACTGTAGATGCGCTCCGGGCAACGTCATTAATTTAGCGAGGCCAGCGCCACCGTTAATTACGCAGCCGTTCCGTACAGCAGCCGGCAGCGCCCGCAATCGCCAGCCCCATCCACGTGCTACCGGCTATTGACAAACAGCAGTCTACGCGCTCAGCGATGCCGTCACTGGGAAACGACATACTCATTCGTCAGCTTCATGTCACATGCTTGCTGGCAGGTGATTGTGTACATATATAACGCAGCAGTGCGCACATCTCCGTATTCGAGATCATCAGCAAACACAAGCTCTTTTCGGTAGGTTCCCTGGTAATCAGTTCGACTTATAGTTAGGATAATGTCGTAACCATTATGGACACTAAAGGAAAGAGAGGGAAATGTGTTAAATTACTGATCAACAGCCTTGCACGAATGTTTTGGGTTACTCTTAAGTCTCTCAGTACCGTCTCGATGGCAATGGAAAGAAATTTAGGATCTGTTAGATAACGATCAATTTGGTGTTAGGAAAGTTAATGCCACCAGAGAGGCAGTTCCGACGTTGCGGTTAGTAATGGAAACAAGACTGAAGAAAAATTACGACAAATTCGAAGGATCTGTCGACCTGTAAAAAGAGTCCGACAATGTCAAATGGTGCAACATGCTTGAAATTCTGAAAAAAATCCGGATAATAGTGGAAGACCAAGACCGAAGTGCTCGGATTAAAAGGGTGCAACACAGGGAAGTAGTATTTTGCCCTGTTGTGCAATCCTTACATCGAAGAAACCATGAGGTAAATTAAAAGAAAAGTTGAGAATTAATATTCAGGGTATAAGGATAATAATGATAAGATTCGCTAATGACATTGCTACCCCTAGTGAAAGTGAAGAAAAGTTACAGGATGTGTTGAATGGAATGAACGGTCTGATGAGTACATAATATGGACTGAAATTGAATCTAACAAAGGCGCAACTAATGAGCACTACCAGAAATGAGAACAGCAGGAATCTTAAGATCAGAACTGCTGATCTCGAAGTAGATGAAAACAAGGAATCTTCCAATCTTGGCAGCAGAAAACCTATGTTGGACGGAGCAAGGAGGGCATCAAAAGCAGACTAGCACAGGTAAAGAGGGCATTCCTGACCAAGGGATATCTACTAGCATCAAACATAGGTCTTATTTTGAGGAAGAAATTTCTGAGAATGTACGTGTGGAGCACAAAATTGTAGGTTACTGAAACACGGGCTGTGGGAAAATCGGAGCAGAAGGGACTTGAAACATTTGACATGCGGTACGACAGAAGAAAGTTGAATATTAAATGGTAGATAAGGTAAGGAATGAGGAGGTTCTGCGCGGAATCGGTGAGGAAAGGAACATATGGAAAACTCTGACAAGAAAAAGGCACAGCATGATAGCGCACCTGTTAAGATATCAGGGAATGACTTAGATGGTACTAGAGCGAGCTGTATATGGTAAAAATTGTAGAAGAAGACTGAGATTGGAATGCATCCACCAAATAACTGAGGATGTAGGCTGCAACTCCTACTCTGAGATGAACAGGTTGACACAGAAGAGGAATTCGTGGCGAGTCGCATCAACCAGTCAGACAACTGATGACGCATAAAAAAGGAACGGAAATTGAGGACAAGTGACACTGCGAACGGAAGAAAATGGAAAAACCTTATTGCAGTTTATGTTGATTGACAAGACGTGGAAGAGAGAGGAGCAAGTCTGCTTGCCCGGCACGTGAACTGCAGGAGGAAAAGGAAAGGAATGCAGTGAGAGAAGTCCCAACCCACCTCTCACAGTGGCGCCACCAAACGGGTGCTTTGTAGTCCGTAACGAGTTTGTAGAGGAGGCAGCATCCGCAGGAACTCCTAGCAGAGGCAGCCTGAGCATACTGCATGCTTGGAATTCGATAGCACTTCTTACCGTTAAGCTGCCCATTTCTGCTTTGTATACGAAGCTGTGCAGGTGGTATTAGTTCTGCAGTAAATCGTTTGTCTGGAGTGTTGTGTAGTACAAACAAGTTATACCTTTGAGCTGACTTTGTTACACTCTCTCACAACAAATTATTGAATTTGTTCAGATTATAACAAGAGTAACGATTTGTGAAACAGGTTGTGGTCAAACACTCATAATACAAGCCCCTCCATTTGTTAGTAGTGTTTGCCTTTTTACAGACACAGACACAGACACACACACACACACACACACACACACACACACACACACACACACACACACGCACGCACACACGCACACACACAAACAGTAACTCTTGAGGGCTTCAAAGCAGTCCACAAATGTTACGTCGGAAATAACAAATGAAGTCGTTCATTACTTTTACGCCGGAGGATGGAAACACCAAGATCATTGTAATCGGACTGACATTATGTCGCCGGCCACAGTGGCCGAGTGGTTCTAGGCGCTTCTGTCTGGGGACTGATGACCTCAGATGTTAAGTGCCATATTGCTCAGAGCCACTTGAAATATTTGATATTCTGTCGTCACGACCACAGCCGAGCAAGTGATATATATGGCTAAAAGTCTCCTTACGAGTGTGAGACACAGATTATCTGTGACTCGTTATATAAAAATTTTGTCGATAAAATGTGGAACATTACGTGCACTTGCTTCTGACTGAGAATTGCAGAGAGTAGGATCGCAGTGGAAAAGTAATTAGCGGCATTGTTGTAAGGTGCCATTTTGAATACCGACTGTAGTTTTATGAACGATGATAACGTTTAATCTCATACAAGAGAATGAAGCTAGTAAAATAGTTTATGGAAAAATATATTTTCATGAATAGAAATGGTACTTCAGTTCTTTGGTTATTTTAATTTCCTTTGTTTGTGGCTCGGACGGTGCGTCGGGACTCGTAGGGAACTTTGTATCCTGCGAAATCAGTAGAGTCTGCACCACGGTCATTTAGCTCTATATTAAGACATTAAATTCTGGACTTTATCGAAACTGATACACAGCTTGGCCACTGATTCCCCACGGAGTTCGTTTGTGCCTGTAATTATTTTAAGTATTTTCAGAGTCTACGATCGCCGGAACTCTGCGGAGCCCCATAGATTGTATTGGAAGTTAGTGGTAAGGTACTATGGAACCAAAATGCTGAGGTCATCGGTCCCTAAGCTTACGCAGTAGTTAATCTAACTTAAACTAACTTACGCTAAGGACAACACACACCCATAACTTAAACTAACTTACGCTAAGGACAACACACACCCATGCCCGACTGTGACAAGGTGCCTCAGAGATTTTGTTCCAGGTGGAGTAATTAATTTCGTACCTGGAAGGGAGGGAGATAATTGTGTAAAAGTATTGGGGAAGCAACTTCTCTCGACCAAAAGTAACTACATACGCTGAAGCTCCAAAGAAACTGGTATAGGTGTACGTATTCAAATACAGAGATATGTAAACAGGCAGAATACTGCGCTGCGGTCGGCAATGTCTATATAAGACAAGTGTCAAGCATAGTTGTTACATCGGTTACTGCTGCTACAACGGCATGTTATCAAGATTTCAGCGAGTTTGAAAGTGGTTTTATAGTCGGATCACGAGCGATGGGACATAGCATCTCTGAGGTAGCGATGAAGTCGGGTCTTTTCCGTACGACAGTTTTACGAGTGTACCATTAAATCAGTAATCCGACATCGCTGCTGCCGGAAAAAGATCCTGCAAGAACGGGACCAATGTAGACCCACGAGAATCGTTCAACGCAACAGGAGTGCAACCCTCCCGCAAACTGCTGCCGATTTCAGTGCTGGACCATCAACTAGTGTCAGCTTGCGAACCATTCAAGGAAACATCATCCATATGGACTTTCGGAGCCGAAAGCACACTCGTGCATCCTTGATGACTGCACGACACAAAGCTTTACGTCTCGCCTGGGCCTGCCAACACGGACATTGGACAGTTGGAAACGTGTTGCCTGGTCGAACAAGTCTCGTTTCAAATCGTATCGAGCGAATGGACGTGTACGGGTATGGTGACAACCTCATAAATCCATGGTGTGGAGGCTCTTTAATGGTATGGGGCGTGTGCAGATGGAATGGTATAGGAGCCCTGACACGTCTAGATACGATTCTGACAGGTGATATATACGTAAGTATCTTGTCTGACCTCATGTCCATTGTGCCTCCCGACGGACTTGGGCAATTCCAGTAGGACAATGCGACACACCACAGGTCCAGAATTGCTACAGAGTTGCTCCAGGAACACTCTTCAGAGTTTAAACACTTCCGCTGGCCACCAAACTTCCCGAACACGTACATTATTGGACATATCTGGGATGACTTGCAGCGTGCTGTTCAGAAGGTATCTCCACTCTCTCGAACTCTTATGGATTTATGGACATCTCTGCTGGATTTATGGTGTAAATTCCCTCTAATACTACTTCAGACATTAGTCGAGTCCATGCCACGTCGTGTTGCGGCAATTCTGGGTGCTCGGGGAGGGGGGGGGGGGGGGTGAGGCCGTACACAATATTAGGCAGGTGTACCAGTTTCTTTGGCTCTTCAGTGTATTATCCACTCATATTAATTTAAGGGAAGTTAAATATGTTCGGTATTGTTTCTTCTTCTATGCGTTCTTTTTCGTAAGATTTTATCATATCATTTGCGGTTATCATGTTCTTTAAACTCTGTTGTTCATATTACACATTGTTTCACCAATCTCCGCGGGTCTCGCACTATAAACATTTAATTTTGGTTCCTAAAATCGGACATGTTAAATTGGTTTGAGATAGCAGTGGTATTGTGGAAGACGTTAACTTTGAGATGATAATGTATAGATTGTATACTACGTTAGTTTTTTAGAATATTTGGCGCGAGGAATATCAGCGGTCGCGATAAAATATTTTAAAACTTGGGTACAACCTTGGCCGCAAACAAATATTTATTTTCAGTGGTAACCGATTTCGGTCAAAATGTGACAATTTTCGACAATACACACCATGATGGCAGTGGGCGGCAGTGAACGGAACAGGTGTCGTGGATCAACGAACGTTATCTGCTCGCAGGTTGACCAAGCGTTTACCATTACCAATAAATATTTTATTATTGTCAAGACTGTATCTTTAATTCAGTTTTAAAACATATTACTTTGTATGAAACTATTTAATATGTGTAGATCACAACAATTATTGGAAGGTGATCAGCTTCAACCGCTTCAAGTGGTTTTTAAGGACATACTATAGTTACTGTAGTAAATTGTCACAATAGTCTGATCACGATTTTCCGTATCGCATGACACCTAAATCGAGGCCTCCTCCATGAAACTACGTTAAATACGATACATATTACGTTTTCCGCAGTTTTTGTCCCTTCAGTTTCCACTTTTTTCTATATCCTATTCACAGTCTGTATTGCTTTCCTACAGTCGGACCGAAATTTCAGTGTACATTACAGACGCAACTAGTGCCTTATTTAACTGTATATGATAGCACGCCGCATTATCAGTTAGACGTAACTACACGACATGACGTTCCATAGCAGCTAAGCAACGGACCTTTCTATAAATGTATGAAAATCCAATTATCATGATAATATATCGTTTTTAATGGAGAAATCAACAGCGCACGGGCACTTTCATAGAGCTGGCGTGAACAATGTTTGTTGCCGCCCTTTCCTATCGGCATACTTACTGTTTTGTGTCTTGTATCGTGACTGCACGCGACGTATCCTGGTCGGGGCTTGTTTCATAAGTACGTATTATAGTCTTCAGATTTGGTGTCAGCACGTGACAAACCATTTGACGTCTCCACGCCTCAGCGCCTCAACATGTCTTTGACACTTTTCTCCCAGAGAACGTTTTCTACCGTTTTGCATTAAAAATCTTCTTAGCTGCATTTTCATCAAGGGTACCAGTACCTCCCAAATGGCATGTCCCTCTCCTTGGCACTCCAGGGATGGGAATAACAGTGGTAGTGAAAACACTGGCTCTTTATTTGATTTTCCCTACTGTCACTGTAGGGATTTTCTGTGCTTTTTCGACTTAATTGAATGGTAAGAACGAAACGTGGTTGTCCTTTTTCAAGTAAACCCGTAATCTGTGCTTAATTGGGATGCTTGAACTATCAGCATAGCTTCTTTTTCTAACCTACACTTCCCTGCGCTACAAGAAGCCTTTTTCACGATACACACCTACATAATCTGTGGAACATATTCAAGCAAACCTTTTGAACGAAACGCTAAAGTACTGGCAGAAAACCGCAGCCGCATAGAACTTTATCAACACAGTGTCATTGTCCTATAAACATACAAAAAATCGCGTAGCGTGATTGATCGTCGTTTGTATACGAACACGTCGCGACAACCCTACATTGTGGGTCTGGGATCTTCTTTTGGTGAACCAGCTGTACGTTACTGTGCAATTTAGAAATGCGGGTTTCCTCCCTTTCTATTCACAACACAAACCACGTACTACGGCCTTTTCAACAATGTAGTTGGATAAACTACAGCGGACCAACTTGTTTTCTTAGTGTGGCTTGCGCTCGAGCACTCAAGACCTATCAGATCACAAGACACGCACGATTCGACAGTACCAATGGTGTTATCTGTCAGGACACATTTCAGACTACATCTCACGTGCAAACGACACAGAATTAATCTTAAAATCCTTATTAGCGACTGTGGAAGGTAGGCGGAGGACGTCCAGAAAAAGGCCTGTGAATAAGTCAATGTATTTAAGGGCGCTTAACATTGTGAAGTGCTTTTCTCTCGCCTGTTTCTTTGGACATTAGATAGACGAAAAGGTTTCCGTTTTTAGATGATCAGTGGAATCTCTTGCGCCCACCGATTACGTGAAATATTTAGAATGTTTCGTATTTCAAATCATGGTGTAGGTGGGGCAAGAATACACATCTAGTTTTCATGTCCTTAAAACAGAAGTTCACAATTATCTGATCAATCAGCGCATACGTCACCTCTTCAGTTCCACTCTGGACTTCGTGGCAGTTGGACGCCTACAGATCTAGAAAAAGCAGTAAGTCACTTTTGTAGGTTTTCGGTGTAAAATCTGTAAATGTTTGCTTGAGTGCCAGGTGAACTTGAACCTATTTAAAAATTAGATAAACTAGGTGCCGGAACTGGTGGCTGTAAGCTTACAATGTCCTTCTTCATCTGTACGACTTCAGTTGTGTGAATTATCCGAAGATCGCCGGAAAAGAAAATAGCGCAGTGAGGTCTCTATTGGGGTAAAAGTTCGCAGGACGTATTTTTACCCCATCGAACTTTTACCCCATAGCCTGTACTTTGACTTGTGTAGTCTGTTCTAGCGTATTCAAACATCTTTTGTTGATGTTTGTTACCTTATCAGTTTCATTATTCATTTTAGAGAACCTGAATTAATTTTTTTTCTTTTCTGTAGTTTTTCTTCCGTTGGGTAGTAGTTTTTTCGAACATACCTACGTCTCACATATATTTCGAATAAAGTCGCGTCTTCTACAGTGAAATTTTTCCTCTCCAGAAACGGACGAGAACAACTCGATATCCATTAAAAGAGACGGTGTTCCACCAAGCTGTTGGCCTTACTGAAAATGGGAGCACAATACGGCAAGCATCCAAAGATAACGGGCTTTCAGAGGCTGTCTTAACAATACGTCTTAAAATCAGGAAAGGTAGTGAACACCTTGGCCGATTCACAAAAATATTCGGGGAGTAAAAAGTAAAAGTGCAGCTCTGCATTTCTCTCGATGAACGTTTTTTCTGCCTCACTATAAGATCATTCGCATAAAAGTGAAGACTTCCAATTTGCTTTTGCTTGCATTTAAATTCCAGTTTCTTTTTCATATTTTTACCTGTAATACCTTTCATTTTCTTCAGCTGCGGATACACGTACGCAATGCGCATTCTTTCCCCAGGCTGATGTATCCTTACCTCACAGCATGAGCTAAGAGTACGCAAAATAATATCTTAAGAAAACTTTTACTACTTCTCTAATAATAATAACTGGATGAGTATGAAACATTTACACGATATTACCAAGACGGTGAACTAAGTGTTGCATGCGATTTTTAATATAATATTTCTCTAAGTTTAAAAAAATATTTGGTAAATCCCAAAATTCCTTTCTTTACCCCCGCCTACTCTATATTTGTACGTAAAAATGTGGTAGCACATATAACATTCCATTATGTATTTACCAATACTTTATTATAAATCACGGATTCGTGGAAGGTCCTTTGGACACCGGTGTGTCTGGGAAAATACAAAAACTACTAAATACTACACTTCGACTTCAGAATTATGTAATTTAATGTGACTTATGTTCGGTACTGCGCGTAACGCGAAAAGCGTCTTCTGTTTGTCATGTTCGGAGATATTCCACGGCGTGGTGTCAGGAAACGTCTCAAGACGCGCGTATTCGTTAGAGTTCATGGCCATTGTGAACAGTGCCTGTGTGTGTCACTGGATGCAGTTTTCAGCGTGTGGAAATGAGCTGAACGTATGCCATTGCTAGCCGGGAGACGCCATTTGAGGTTATTCGGCCACTTAGTGCAAATCATTTTATTTGAAGCCACTTGGGCGACTTGCGTGTCGATGACGATGATGAAATGATGATGATGAGGGCAACACAACGGCCACTCCCCGAGTGAACAACATCTCCAACCGGACCGGAAATCAAACCTTGGCACCCGGCGTGGCAGTCAGCCGTGCCGATCACTCACGTACGGAGCGGACATGGGGCATGTGGAAATACAGCTGCAGCACCTGTCTTGTCGCCCCTTACGCTTTAGCGCAGGATGCTCAACACGGGACTGGAGGAAAAAAAAAAAAACCGTTACTATGTTCTGCAGAAATGATTAGTATTTCAATCAACTTCTTTGAGCATGTATCATGCGTGATGACATCGATGCGTATAAGGGGCGAATGGTATCCTGTGGTATAGTCATCCATGCTGCATTCACCTGGTTCAAAAGTTCATCTGTCGTAGTTGGCAATGTGTCACAATGTTGCACCCGTCGTTTCACCATATCCCACAAATTTTCTACTGGCGGCAGGTCTGGTGATCTGGCGGGCCAGAGGAAAAGGCTTACATCTTGTGACACCAAGAAGACATGTATTCGTGCAGCAACATGTGGTTCGTGCAATGTCTTACCGTAAAATGGCGTCAGGGTTTTTGTGTAGAAAGTGTATGGCTACTGGGTCGCAGGATGTCATTCACGTAGATAACACTGGTCACAGAGTCCTGGATACGCAGCAACTGTGATTTCTCGTTGTACCCAATATCACCCCACACTATCGGACCTTAGTAGACGCCATACTTCTTGAGCGAATGCAGTCACTGTGAGGCCGCTTCCCCTGTCTGCGGCGAACCAAAATGCGGCCATCACTTTCAAACAAACAGAACCTGGATTCGTCCGACAACACTATGTGATGCTATTCCTGTTCCCAGTGACGTCGTTCCATACACCATTACCATCTATCACGTTTCTGTACATTCGTCAAAGGTAGGCAGGGAAGTGGGCGACGCGCGCGTAAGACATCCCGTAATAAACGGCTATGGACTGACACCCCCAGTAGCATACGATTTGCTACACTGTTTCACTGCTGCGCTAGAGCCGGGAAGGACGCAGATCCGTCCTGCAATTCCATTCGTATGAGGTGTCTATCTTGACGGGGGTGTTCTGGGTAGTGCGACGTCACCTATCTCGTCACATTCTATGGCCTTCCGTGAGCCATTCTGCCCACATCCTTTGCTCTGCCGAACACTTCGTCCCATAGAAGCAGCGATTTCCCGGATGGATGCATCACATTCTATCATGCCAATAATGTGCCCTTTTTCTGACTCATGATTTCATGTAATGTTCGGCCGGCCGAAGTGACCGAGGAGTTCTAGGCGTTTCAGTCTGGAACCGCGCGACTGCTACGGTAACAGGTTTGAATCCTGCCTCGGGCACGGATGTGTGTGATGTCCTCAGGTTGGTTAGGTTTAACTAGTTCTAAGTTCTAGGGGACTGATGACCTCAGCTGTTGAGTCCCATAGTGCTCAGAGACATTCTTTGTACTGTTCGCGCATACGTGTGCCAAGAATCCTACACGTCTGTTCAAGTCACACTGATCCACTACCTTCCATTTATAGCGACAACGAGAGCGCTGCGATATTGATGTTGACGTTGAATCCGCGGGCCGACATGACATTTCTGTAGAGCATACTAATGCACATGTCAACATGTCCTGTGAACACTAACATCCTTCAAGGTGTTCTGTTTTTTTTTCTGAACATGAGTGTATGTGGAATAATTACTGGAAAAATCCGAAAAAACAGCGTAAGGTGCACAAGCAGGACCGTTTTGCACAATATCTACAAAACCCGAAAGGGAATTGTAAAAGTGGTGTATGAATAAAACTTAGAAAGCCTGATAACAGCAATTATTGCAAGGAAACTGAAGAACAACCAAGCAAATGGTCACAACAACATGAAAGGGGCATGTCTGAGGCTGACAGTCTACTTCGCCCTACTGCCTAAAAAAAACGTACATTGGGAAGGTACAGCATACTTAACACACATTGTACGTTAAAGATAAACAAAATGAGAGGGATAACGAGTAACAGAAGATTACACTGATGTGCAAAACGTAAGGATGAAAGTAACTTTCACATAATGTGTCACTGGCAAGTAACATAGCTCGATGAGACTTGCACCATATATAGAAAGAACTGCGCCGGCCGAAGTGGCCGTGCGGTTAAAGGCGCTGCAGTCTGGCACCGCAAGACCGCTACGGTCGCAGCTTCGAATCCTGCCTGGGGCATGGATGTTTGTGATGTCCTTAGATTAGTTAGGTTTAACTAGTTCTAAGTTCTAGGGGAATAATGACCTCAGCAGTTGAGTCCCATAGTGCTCAGAGCCATTTGAACCATAGAAAGAGCTGCTGTTGTGTAGTACAGAAGGTAACTTAAAGAAATACGCCATGAGGCGAACAGAAATGACAGTTTTATTGAAACACAATAAATACACTGACGTCACAGCGATCTAAGATGGTCCCCTGCACATTACAAAAGTCGGGACACGGTTCTTCATGGAGTGTGTGATGACCACGGACGGCACTGCATGCTCTGTAACGCGATCACACGCTGGCCGCAAGACTGATAAGTTCTTGCGATAGTGAATTCCATTCCTCCAGCAGCACGTTTGGCAACTGGTGGATGGTTCCTTCATACTTGTGGATGTGCTTCAATATTCCTCCGCAGATGTGTACGATGGGAGTTCAGGCAACGGGCACGCGATTTCATTCGCCGAATATCATCTCTTTCCAACAGCTCCTGCACGTGCGCTGTTCGATGGGGTTGCACGTTGTCGTACGTAAAGAGGAAGTCAGAGTCGAACGCAGCCCTAAAAAGGCGCAAAGTAAGAGTGTCACAATACCACTGACTGGTCAGTGTACCGAGTTCGAAGATTTGGAGTTCAGTACTCCCATGCAACGTTATGCCTCCCCACACCGTAAAACATGGACGACCAAAACTATCATATTCCACAACGTCCATGGCTGCATTAAGTTTTTCCATTTCTAACCATAAGAGGATAGTTCCAGCATTATCGAAAATTGTCGTTTTGGTAGTCCAAGTGTTGCGGCGAGGGAGTCATAACGTTCCATTGGCGTACGACCTCCAACGATCAACGCTATTTTGACAGTGAACTCCTTGACTATGAGTGTCTCTTCAGGGGAGCACTCTACCCTGACATTATCCATTAAATTTCGGGCATGCAGTAGCGCAAATAAAATTTCCTCCACTGATATTTCGACCGCGTATCGTCCGGCCATCCTCAGAGTGAGTCACAAGAACTGACAACAAGATGCCAAGTGCGGCCTTATATGGTCCACCGCGGCGGTACTGCGCATGCGGGTCACAGATGCTGGTCGGCGGCAGAGACATACGCTTACACATGCGCCGCCTGTGGTGAAGGCGTACAGACATTCGATTCGCTTATCGAGGTATGATCGTCGGCGGTGACATGATGACAATTTCTCTGCAGTTTAATTACTCCAAGAGCTGGATTCCATGCTTTGTCCAAATTAAAATCATTATCTCTATTTATTAAATTGTTAGCTTTCTTGAAGACATATTCCCAAAAAGAAGAGGTGGATGTGTAAGCGTATGTCTCTGCCGCCGACCAGAATCTGAGACCCGCATGCGCAGTACCGCCGCGGTGGAGCATATAAGACCGCGCTTTGCATCTTGTCGTCAGTCTTGTGACCTACTCTGAGGATGGCAGGATGATACGCGGCCGAAATATCAGTGGAGGAAATTTTATTTGCGCGGCTGCATTCCCGAAATTTAATGGATTATTCATTACGCCACGAGAAGTTTAAAATGTACCCTGACATTCTTTATATTAATGACAATGAGCGAGCGCGTCGAACAGAGCGGGTGGAGGAGCTTTAGGAACGAGAGGCTATTCGGTAAATGGACGGACCTGTCCGTTCTCTTGGCCTAAATTGAATGAAACACCCTACCCCATAAGCAGCACGGCAGCACGTCAGACAGCATGCACTGCCGTTTGTGGTGATGCAGAATGACGTCCAGTCTTTTGTAGTGTCCAGGCATTCTGAATCGCGATGATTTCAGTGTAATTACTGCGTCGGAAGAAAAGTGTCATTCTTGTTAATCTCATGGCGTATTTCCCCCAGTTACCTTCTTTTTTATACCGTAGTAGTTTTTCCTATGTGTTATCCAAGTTTTTATCGACCTATGTTACTTGGCAGTGACACATCAATCTTTATGTTTTGGTGACCAGTTTAGGTTCCTGTCAGGCACAGAAATTGTACTGAAAGCTACAGCTACTTGTGTGGACACATCGTGGAAGAGGGAAGAGAAAGATCAGAAGAATATATATTCAAGTAAACGAAACACGTCCTCAATACAAGAAAAATAAAGGCAAGTTCATTCGCATCCAATGTTTTTGTATAGTAATGACGAAGATATTTTAGACTCGTACAACTGAACTCACAATTGTACGGAACTTGTGTGATTCGGCAGAGCTTCGAGGCTAGTCACGCTCTGGTTAGATACCGACTTCGTGCCGTGTGGTGAGGGTCCTCCTGCAGGTGAGCATAGGTCGCGAGAAGGTAAGGTAACGCATGGAGCCGTGTGCCTCACCAGTAGATGACGCATAAACACCTACTGCTGAGGGAATATAAGAGCTATGACGCAAGGCGGCTGTCGTGAGAACAGCAGGTAAAGGGTTACTGCGATCTGCATGAGCAAAATCCATAATAATAAACATACTGGTATGCGTTAACGGAGGAGCTGGGAATGGTAAGCTGCGAGACTACAAAAACTGAAGATTTCATATAGAATAGATAATTTTTCTTTAATGTCTCCAAACTGGTATTATGAATTTGTTTCACACGTGAAATCTGAAAACAGATAAATGTTAGAGGATTACCAATACGGCCTCAATACTTGAAAGTTAAGCAATTTTCATTTAATGTTACCAATTGTGACGTTACATACGACTTGTGCCTCAAATACGAGGCGCCTTCAATAAGTATTGCAACACTTTTTTCCTGAAAGCAGATTGGTTTTGTTCAGAATTCCAGTACACAATATTATTCCCCGCTCTTTTGGTTAGAAAACCCTGTATTTCAACATAATCTCCGTTCAGTACGACGGCTGTACGCCACCTTATTGAGAGGGCCAGTATTCTCGCATGGCACCACTCCCGGAGCCAACGTCTTGCTGCGTCAATAACCTTCCCATCATAACGTACTGCTTCCCGCGGAATGCATCCTTCATGGGACCAAACAGATGGAAGTCAGAAGGTGCGAGACCCGGGCGATAGAGTCGACGACGGAGGACGGTGTGCTGCTGTCGGGTAAGCATATTTGTACCAGAGCTCGCGTTCTGGAGAAGTTCGTTTGCACTTTTGTGCCGACGAACAAGCTGAAGTAATTTATTCAGTCCCTCAGCGTAGCACGATACACTTCACAGTTGATCGTTGCGCCGTGAGGGAGGACGTGAAGCAGAGTAGTCCCCTTCAGAAGATCGTCGCCATGAGTTTACCAGCTGAGGGTGCGGCTTGAAACTTATTCTTCGGAGGAGAGGTGATGTAGCGCCATTTATGGATTGCGGCTTTGTTTCCGGTTCGATGTGATGAACCGATGTTTCATAGCCCGTGACGAAGCTCGACCAAAAATTTTCAAGTACAGCTTCGCAACGCGCAAGCAGTTTCACACAGATGGTCCTTCATTACTCTTCACTGTCTTTCGTTAGGCGGCGAGCAACCAGCGCCCACACACCTTTGAGCAACTATTGGTGGAGGAGCGTGTCTGCACCACCAACAGAGACGGCGAGTTTTGCAGCGAGGTCATTCACTGTGGTCGGTCGATCAATTCGAATGAGAGCGTCCGCACGTTCCAACGCTGCTGAGTCAGAGGAGTGGACAGGCTTGCACGACCTTCCTGCGATGATGACTGACGCTTCGCCCAACGACTCGTGCTTTTATTCACCTCCGGGTCTCTGTACACATTCAGAAAGCGCCTATGAATATCTGTGATCCTATGGTTTTACGGCAAAAGAAACTCAATGACAGCTCTCTGTTTGGAACGCTTCTCCGTTATAGACGTTATTTTGAAGGCTACGTATAGCTCCACCATCTGTCGTAACACTATGAAGCTATAGGGGCTGAAGCGGGAATATACGACGAAGTCCCACAGGAGTCTTCTACCGAAATAGGCCGAGAAAAAAGTGTTGCCTTATTTGTTGGACACCTTCGTACATTCAGTAAAGCATAGTATGAATTTAGGTCTTAATAAAACAGACAGGAGAACATTACAGGTAACAGATGTTGCAAAGAAAAAAAAAAAAAACGTCAACCTCAGGCGTGACTAAACATTTTGTCAACACACCAGTTAACAACTACAAGCAGGGTAGATCAGAACAACAAACGGCCAATTAAAAAATGTTTTATGTAAAACAGAGAAATAGCATTTGAATTCCCATAAGTATGTAACACCTATAGAGATGGAATACAAATCTTCCATGTTGTTTCCTTAAAAGACTGAAAACGAGTATACAAAATTTAAACAACAGCTCGAGGGGGGAGGAGCTTAGTGTTTAACGTCCCGTCGACAACGAGGTCATTAGAGACGGAGCGCAAGCTCGGGTGAGGGAAGGATGGGGAAGGAAATCGGCCGTGCCCTTTCAAAGGAACTGTCCCGGCATTTGCCTGAAGCGATTTTAGGGAAATCACAACAGCTCGAACTAACGCAACAGATGGGCAAAACATGGGAAACTGAACTTACATTAATGGTGAGTACAAAATAAATTACGCAAATACCAACACAATTAGTATTCAAAAATCAACAACCGGGCTCAGACGCACCACGCAGGTTAAAAAAAAAACAAAAAACAAAAAAAAACAAAAAGAGGCTGAAATGGTTCAAATGGCTCTGAGCACTAAGGGACTTAACATCTAAGGTCATCAGTCCCCTAGACCTTAAAACTACTGAAACCTAACTAACCTAAGGACATCACACATATCCATGCCCGAGGCAGGATTCGAACCTGCGACCGTAGCGGTCGCGCGGTTCCAGACTGAAGCGCCTAGAACCGCTCGGCCACACCGGCCGGCACCACGCAGGAATAACGGTGTTATAAACAGAAAGAAACCTTTAACGACACAATTTTATGTAAGTTGGAACCGAAACGCATAGTATAAAGCGCTACTGATAGCTCCAAATAAGTATTAGAAGTCTATGCACTAAGATGCTCAGCAAATATATCTAGCAAGCGCCAATGACTATGACACATTGATCCCGCTATGCCCATGAATTCTACAAACACCAAAGAGGAGACGAAGTTCCAAAGCCGTATTCCACAATATCTAAGGAACATGCATCTCGGGTAAGTAAGAATTGCAACACACATTCGCTCAAAATTCACTTTCGGCAGTTACTTAAAACATCTGTGCCTTACATGTCCGCCAGCACTTGTCCTTGGATGGGCTTCCTCCAGGTATCGTTGGTATGAAGGTGAATAAGAGCGAGCTCATGCGCATCGCCGTTAAACTACAATAACTATCGTAGAGGTTTAATTCTCAGTAGGTTTTCATACAAACATTCGGAAGTAATTCTGCTGAATTTCACTGAAGAAGATGAAAATAACCAAAAAACCATGGAGTCCAGCAATTAACTAATGTCACCACAGAAAATCCCCTTAAAATTCTAGCTAAAACTCATGTATAACACTTATAGTGGAAATAAGTTTTATGTAATTTTTATTCGTTATGAAAATCAAGTGCAACCAACGAAAGAGATTATGCTGGGTTTTGGGATAAACGTGTAATGAAACTGGTATTTTTACAACAGAGGAGGCAGTGTGCAAGCAAAAATCGTGTAAGGTGTTTATATGTGTAGCTGTTGTGGTAAAATGTACATTATGTGTAATTTTGCGGGCTTTAGTACGACAGATGATTTCTATGCATGATCAGCAGCATAATAGTCCTTGGTCATTTAGGTCTGGGAGATCGGTGAATAAATGTGATGAGCGGTTGCTATTACAGTTTTTAAAAATTTTCAGGTGACAATCTAGTGGCTTCCAGAATATTGGCAGTTATGCTCGTGAACTTCGAACAGCAGAGCGGTGATAGACTTTGAAAAATTCTGAATTGGTTCATGGCCTTAACTCTGCAGCGTAGTGTTGAAAGACTTGCAAAATTCCTGAATAGGTTCGTTGGCTTTAACTGTGAACTCCAGCGTCGTCTTTAGAGACTTGTGAAATTTCAGCATAGTTTCCGGGATTCTGAAAAGTGATTCACAAGCGATTTTTCGGACTTTATTTTTGAAGAGCAAGTGGTGAGTCGATTTAGTGTGTTGTTCACCAAGCTCTGATATGAATATATTGCTGCACTCACAGTATTAAGTAAGTGTTCTATAAAACACCCCATAACAGAACAGTACCCAGTTTGTTTGAAGGACATTTATTCACTTCAGCGACCGTTATCCCTCCTGCAATTTAATCCAGTTATAGGAAGTTAACAGGACAATAATATGGTAACGGGACAGGTGTGAGTCTTCTATAGGCACATACGAAGGCAATGAACTTAAAAGTTCGGTTACACATTTGGTAGAGCTCTTTTACACAAGGGGCGAGTGTATAGGAAAGACTGAAGCAAAAAACGTGAGTATAATAGGTAGGGAAGAAACTGTAGGCGTAGGAAATTTCGAATTGCAGAAATATACCAATTATTAAGTGAAAACCTTAAGCTGAAATAATATAGCAGTAAAAGGAAGAGGTAAGGAATGACACTTATGGAAAATGTTTATCAATAGAGGGAACAAATTAAAGCAAGAGGTATATAATCCATAAATACTGGCAACTGAATTGCTAGCATCATTACATGAAAAGGTACTTATTTTGTAAAATGTTGTGGTATTGCCCTCCTAAACAAGCACGCACACACGCACGTACGCGTGCACGCCACACGTAACCAAGCTTCAAGGACCTTGTCAAATACACAGAAATGTCTTTAGATGAATCCACAGCAGCCAACCAGCTGAAACAAAAGATGGTTTCATTCAGCATTTGACCAAGTTTTCGACGGATGTAAAACCTATCTTCTTGAGAAATACGTATAACTAAAACCTTCAGTTGGATTTTCTTTTATCGTGTCTGAGCTACATCTGTAATTAATTAATACGCTATATATGCTAGATTACAAATACAAGTAAATGATAGTTATTCATTCATATATACATTCATGATCTTCACATATTGTAAGTCGTCATTATTGTCTAAAGCAAGGCTCATATCTCTCTACAGTGTTCGGCACACTTCACTGCAGCGTCGTTGGCCAACCACAGGTCTTGGAAAGTGCATGGGGCCAGCAAAGATGGACAGGTCAGCAGGTGTGTCATGGTTTGTTTTCCTCCACATTGGCAGGGCTCTTCTTCGGCGTATCCCCACTTGATCAGGTTATCCTGTGATCTTCCCATTTGACATCTAAGTCTATTTAGGCTCTTCCAGACTCTCCATTCCAATTGTGATCCAGCAGGAAGTTTTTCTTTAATGTTCCATCTTTTCAGACTGTCTTTATCCAATTTCTGTTTCCACATTGATTCTCTAGTTGTAGACTGACTTTCGGTTAGTGGACGTGCAACTTTTGTAAAGTCTTTCCTAGATTTAAGTCTTGCCTCCGCTGGCTGATGTGCGTAATGTCTTCTATCTTCGCACTGCCTGCTTCGTTCGGCCATCGCCAACGTTTGCCGTCTGATCTGTGGGGGGGCTATTCCAGAACACATATAAAGGAGATCACGGTTTGTAGGCTTCAGGTTTCCCGTGATTAATCGACATGAGGCATTCAGTGCTGCGTCTAGCTTCTGGGCATGTGTCAATCTTCTCCAGATGGGGCATGCATATTCAGCTGGAGCAAAGCACAATGCCAGGGATGATGCACGTAGAATTTCAGGGCTTGCTCCCCAGTGTGAGTTGGTAAGTTTACGGATTATGCCGTTCCGTGTGTTGACTTTCACTCTAGTTTTCTCTACGTGTTTCTTGTAAGATAATGTTCGATCTAACGTGACTCCAAGATAAACTGGGTTTGGGCAGTGTTGAAGTTTAATTCAGCCTCCCAGAAGATTGTACAAGTACAGTCGGGCGTCCCCTGGGCAACGGTAAATACCGGCAGATCCTTCCACACACTGAGCTACGTCTAAAACGACATGTATTCAGTTGGATAAACAGCAGCTAATGAAGTGATCTTACATTTGTCTAATTTGTCATTTATTTCGTATTCTTCCAATGTGAAATTTTAGTAACAGGTATTTCTGAGGAGGACAGATTTAAGTCCGTCTATACTATGGTCAAAAGTTGAACACCTTTTGTAGCGACTGATTGGCTGCTTTGAATTCGTTTACTGATCACTTACCGTTGCTAAAGTGTTGTCATGTTCAAAAAGTATTGAAACGCCTTTCTTTACGAGCACTATCGCATTTACTCTTTCCCTCAGGCCACGATCAGCTTCGGGATATGCATACGGGGTGAACATTACTAAAACCGACAAATAGCAGAGACGGACTTCTGACTGGAAATGGAGGAAAAAAGGTTATATGGGCATATGTTTATATGTTTGGAAACTGATGGTGTGCGTTCAACGACAACAAATCGTCCCGGAACACAGCACAGAGCTGCATCGCATCCACGTCACAACAGATGTGACGTCCATGGGACTGCAGGTGGGAGGGATAGTAGCGGTTGTCGTGTGCAGGATACACATAATCGTATTTTGCCTTAACCATGTTGAGGGTGGAAGGGGGGGGGGGACTTGCCTGGAGCTTGTACTACGTCTGAACATCGTGTAGAACCCAGTCCTCCAAATCTGGTGTACGCACAGTTCGCCTCCTCCTTGCACGTTCGTCTGAAAGGATCCTTGATCATACAAACGCCCAAGAAGGGCTTGAAACATTGTGTGATGTGACTGGTGTCTTTGAAGGTACTTGTAATGGAATATCCGTACTGCCCCTCGACCGTTGGCCTCCTTGGCCGTACACAAACACCATATCGGCTTGTTCCCGACATGAATACCAGACCATTCTGCTGCTCACATGAAGCTGCGTCAACTGCACAACCTGCAACACAGGGCACGTGGTCAGAGGGACTGTCATTCGTGACCTTCATCTAACATGGAAACGATGGATTTCCGAATACATGTCCATAGGACATTTTTTTCTGCATTTCCGGTCAGGAATCCGTCCCTGCAATTTGCCTGTTTTACTAACATTCACCGGGTATGGTTTCATTTGCAAGTACCTTTGTATTGTTAGCGTGGACGAAAGTGTATGTATAACATTTAAAATGTAAATGTGCGTCGAGAATACAACTGTTGGAAACCTGTGGGAATTATTTACTCCAATCGTTACATCACAATGGTACTGAGCCGTATGTTGTAAGTACTATCCAAGTTGTAAATAAATTTGATCAGCGTAGGATGTGCAAGACGGTTCCACTAATCATCGTGTGGTTTAACCGTTCGAGTAGCAACACAAAATTACAGGTTGATGACATAGTCTGCGACTGTTGTTGATACCTCTATTCTGTACAGTTTACGTTCAGTTAAGATGCAAAATAAGATAGACATTAACACAACCGAAAAACTGTGAGACATACACATCAGAAATATTGAAATATCTCCCTAAACAGTGCTACAATCATCTACAAAAACGTTTAAATTGTCCTATTAATAATTTTCTCCCAACAATAAAGCTGTTCTCCTAATTAATATAAAATACACTATACTATATAAAATACATTAGAGTAGTTTGGTTAATGTGTCGGCCGCTACGGTCGCAGGTTCGATTCCTGCCTCGGGCATGGATGTGTGTGATATCCATAGGTTAGTTAGGTTTAATTAGTTCTAAGTTCTAGGGGACTGATGACCTCAGCAGTTAAGTCTCATAGTGCTCAGAGACATTTGAACCATTTTTTAATGTGTCGGCAGCTAGTGATACATCGAAAATTACAAATGAAGATCGAAATAGAGAACTGCACATACGAGATATTATGCTTTTTACAGTGAAAAGGAAAACGGCATGATAAATCAGTGTTGGCTTATTCAAGTCTGTAATAAAAGGAAATGAGTTCACTGTAGACGAAGCGCGATTATCAAGTCATGCAATACCCTGTAAAGCGACTGTATGTTTTATCGCCTTGTTTAAAAATTAAGCATGCTTTTACCGGTTCCGTGCGAAGCGACTATGGATTTTTGATAATACCAGTTTAGGTGCTCGGCAGCAGTAACGACAAATTATAGGGGTATTCCCGTCGATACATGTTATATAGTATCAACCTAATGTCCACTTAATATCACTTATAAAACAAGGGGAAAAGACAGAAAAGACAATATACGGTCCCACTGCTTTCAGGGAGAGAAGTTGGAAGTTGCGTAAATACTATTTCCCAAATTTAGAACCGTTGAAATAACAGCACAACTCTGAATAATCAGGGAAATAATCTTTGAAAGATTCTTGTCTAATGTTAAGATTTTTTGTGCATAAATAGTGTATGCTGTATGACAGGCATTCCGCTACAGTAGAATACTCGGTCAGATCACAACCTGAGTCGACTTAACCTCTTTACCCAATAACCTTCAAGAACCTTCCAAAAAACTGAAAGAATTATGCAACTTAATAACGCTACGTTTAAGAGCATTTCTGCTCCCTCTGTAATTATTATCGTCAGAATGCACTGAAACTTTGCCACGCCAGCTCACCTGATCTCAGTACTTCGATCTTTCCATCCCCATTTTTGAGAAACGTTGAATACAAAAGACAAAATGAATCGTGATACTAGACTCTCCACTTCACTGTCCTTTGTTTACTGTTAAAGGAAGTAAATATGGATTTTTAATGAAACGTGTTTACTTAAAAATGTTCGTAGTCAATAATGTACTGAAGTGAAGAGTCATGAGACAGGTGGCGACGGTATCGCGAAAACAAGGTAAGAAAGTGTAGTGCATTGGCATAGCTGTGATTTGTACTCATGTGATTCATGCGGAAAGGTTTCCGATCTGATTATGGCCACTCGACGGGAATTTACAGACTTTGAACGTGGAAAGAATTGGAGCTAGATGCATGGGACATTCCATTTCGGAAATAGTTGGGGAATTCAATATTCCGACATTCACTGTGTTAAGAGTGTGCCTAGAAACGGCATTTCAAACTTCACCCCACACCATAGACAAAGTAGTGCCGAAGACCTTCACTTAACGACCGAGAGCAGCGATGTTCGCTTCGAGTTATTTGTGCTAACAGATCAGGAACCTAGCGTGAAATAATCGCAGAAATCAAAGTGGCTCGTGTCCGTTACGACAATGCGGCGAAATTTGGTGTTAATGCGCTATGGCAGCGCACGACCGACGCAAGTGCCTTTGTTAAAAGCACATCATCGCCTGCAGCAGTTCTCCTAAACGCGTGACCATATCATGGCCTTGTCAGATGAGTTGCTATATCAGTGGATAACAGCTGATGGTAGGCTTCGAGGGTGGCGCAGACCTGACGAAGCCATGGACCCAGGTTGTCTACAAGACACTGTTGAAGCTGGTGGTAGCTCCATAATTATGTAGACTTTGCTTACATGGAATGGACTAGGTCCAACCGATTACTGAATGGAAATGGTCATATTCGGCTACCTGGAGACCATTTGCACCTGTTCATGGAGTTCACGTTCCCAAACAACGATTGAATTTTTATGGACGACAATGCGCCATGTAACCGGGCCACAATTGTTCGCGATAGGTTTGAAGAACATTCTGGACAATTCGAGGGAATGATTTGGCTACCCAAATCGCCTGGCGAGGGACAGAATCAAGAGGTCAGTTGTGTACAAAATCCTATACCGGCAACATCTTCACAGTTACATCGTTCAGTTGTGAAGGCTAGGTTAAAACGAGGACTGAAAACCCGTGGTCCCTAAGGGATTCGATTCCACGACCTCTCGATTTCAGGGCACGCGCTTCACTGCTTTGTTTTTCACTTTTTTGTTTAAATAACTGCAATTTCTCAGTGACTTAAAACAGGAAAAATATGTCTTTTTTATTTTTTATTTCTTTTATTTTTTATTATTATTAGGGTCGGAGTCAGCTAAAGACTGGAGGAGACAAGGTGGGCAGGATCGAAGCTCGATGCCTGGCCACGATGGGTCTCCATCCCATCGCTGCGCTGCACCCTCACACTGCTCATTTCTGTTTTACACTTGCACATAAATACACTGTAAAAAAAGTCCGTAGCTCGTGGTTGTGCGGTAGCGTTCTCGCTTCCCGCGCCCGGGTTCGATTCCCGGTGAGGTCAGGGATTTTCTCTGCCTCGTGATGACTGGGTGTTGTGTGATGTCCTTAGGGTAGTTAGGTTTAAGTAGTTCCAAGTTCTATGGGACCGATGACCATAGCTGTTAAGTCCCATAGTGCTCAGAGCCATTTGAACCATTTTTTGAACACTGTAAAAAAAGTTAAAACTAGTGTACCCATCCAGAACCCTGGAAATCCCGCAAGGTGGTAATGGATGGCAGGTGGGCCGAGTCTAAGGTGTAGGCGCATTATGTTTGGTTCCGAACAGGGCGGGCGTCTGCCCCACCGGAAAAACACCAGCTTAGTAGGGACGTAGTGGAACCGCTGTTAATATGATTAGCAAACTACGCGGGAGATAACGGGAACAGCGCGCAACCTCCACATGTGAGATTTGCTAGTACTACCAAAAATCGAAGCGCGAGTGATGAGCTTCTCCATACGCCAAGGTCTAGCCTCTTATCTATAGAATCGTCTTTGTGGCAGGAAAATATGCCACCGCTGCGTGAAGAAAGGATTCTGGGTCAATAACATGCTGCGACACCCGTTGAAACCACGTGGCCTTTTGTCGCCCCAACAACTAGATATCCGCACTGACTTCACAGGTGAATCGGTGATGATCATCAACGATACTAAGAAAGACGATGCGGAAGGGAGAGTCCGCCAGTCCTATGGCATGGAGCCGCTGATTATCTGGACACTTCCCACAAGCCGCACAATACGAAGTCGATCTGAGGTGCGTCGGAAAGAAGCTGTGATGAATGTCCCGCGAAATAACACTCCATCGCAAATGTGGGAAACTGCGTTCTACGACGCTGCAAGCGACACTACGCTGGAAAAATACACAGAAATCCTTCGCCCGCGGCCGGCGTATTCGTGGGAGCTCGGTGCGAGCATAACTGTGTGCAATGCTGGTGTGTTGCTACCGACTGGGACCGGCGGGAAGATGGACGCTGGCACAAAGACGGCAAGTAAGTGGTGTGTAAGGGAGGCCATTGTTTATACATCGAGGTCATGTAAAGTTTCGCCGCACGACAGTCTACGATCGTAAGACCAAGCCCTCACGCACGCTGTGAGGAAGTGTGTCACAGCGTACTTTGAAGATGCACCCTGTAGTCAGAAAATATATGAATACAACGTTCTACCGTAATCGGCATCTGTACAACATGCACATTTTGAACCAGTCTGCATATACGTAGCCATTCAAGTAGGCAACACGCTGCAGAGGGTCGAGGCGGCTTAGGAAGTTGTGACTGTTCATCACACGAGTAATACACAAAACCTGACGAAAGTTGACCGGCACTGTAGGGCACGTTGACAACTTAAAGGTGATACCAAGACAACGGAGAAGTTGGACGCGTGGTAGGGGTGCCACATCTTCAGGGGGTCGCCCGCGACCAATAGACAGTGTCGTGGATTTGCGCACATTCTCACACTTCCAGCCGCTCTCCCGTGAGCCGTAATGGTGATGAGGATCTGTGCGACCTCCTCCCGAGAACGAACCAGCAGCAGGAGGTCATCGGCGTATGCGCGACATCGTACGGTATAACCACTTAAGGAGAGTCTGGACAACTGCGCCGTAAGAAGGCCTACGGGCGGCTCCGACGCCAGTGTGTGGAGGTATATGAATAGGGGACAGACTTGGTGGACCAACCTTTGGATCAGAATTGGACCTGCCATACGCCCACTGACTAGGACTTGCGAAAGTGTGCTGCTAAAGAGCCGACTCCTTCAGATCTTCTGGCAGAGAAGGAGCAGTGTACACACGTACGCAAAGTCTGTCAGAGGATACCACAGGCCAGCGCTCTACAACGATCACCGCATCACCCACCCCACGGGAGACATAAATGCGGTCTAATCGACTAGCCGAATGACTTGTGTGAAAAGTGAATCCCGGGTCGTCAGTGCGCCGTTCCTCTGTGAGCAATGCGACGCAGCTCCTGGCACATTGTAAAATTCGGTACTGGTCTTCCCGGCCGAATACGCAGTTCAGCTCTCCTCCAGAGAGAGAATGCTCATGTGTATTTAAAAACAGTGGGGCAATTTCCTTCGCATAAAATCGTGTCTTTTTAAGCCAACGCTTCGTATCAGAAGGTCCATAGACATTAATGAACACCTGGAGTGAATCGTAAACGAGATACCCAAGGCACATAGGAGAAACATAATGTCGCCAATCAGGCTGCCACTCTACGGCCAAGGGGATCGCCGTGAGAGGCATAGCGATCATGTCCTGTTATGCGTGGTAGCGCTGCTAAATGCACCTCTTGTAACAGTGCAATGTCTAGTTACGAAGCCCACATCATTTCTTTCAGGAGATGCATCTCGACGGGCGCACGGACGTCTTTGTTATTCGCGATACGGTATGTGTGGAGTTGCACCCTAGCGGGATGAGGGGCTACAGGGCGCTGCTGGTAAGATGCGGGGGCAGCCGGCGGCAGGCGCTGCCGGCGCCCCTCGCACGGCACAGAAGTTGACAGCAGCAGGTCGCCTCCCCTAACGGCGGAAACTGCTGTACGAATCTGCTGGTTCTCAGAAGCCTCGCCCCGCGCCAACGGTGACTCCGTAGTCCCAGTTGTTCAACGCTTGCCGGCACCGCCACCTCGGCTCATATTGTTCCGTCTTCGGTAGGGAGTTCAGAGGCAGGAACGTTCCGTTCCATCGACGCGAGAGCCATTTGAGGGCTGCTCTTCCACAGACACACCGGAGACTCAGTCGTCCACGATCTCAGACGCTGAACTGTTGATTTGCTCAAAAGGTAGTGTATCATTTGACAGAGAGATAAGTCCCGTTCTGACGTCGTTCGACAGAGCGTTTTTCCCGCAGTCGTCATTCTCACGTCAGACATCAGCGTCAACCACGGGCACAGCCCGAGTGATCAATGGATCTGAAGGCATGTCAGAAGTCGTATCGTCAGTCAACTAGTCGACAACCGGTTCAGGAAGGATAGGAACACTACCTATCAGCTGTTCAGGTGATTCCGAGAGCCACCGAGCAGCCGATGCAACAAAATGGTTCAAATGGCTCTAAGCGCTATGGGACTTTACATCTGAGGTCATCAGTCCCCTAGACTTAGAACTACGTGAACCTAACTAACTTAAGGACATCAGACACATCCATGCCCAGGGCAGGATTCGAACCTGCGACCGTATCAGCAGCACAGTTCCGGACTGAAGCGCCTAGAACCTCTCGGCCTCAGCGGCCGGCGCATATGTAACCAGAACTATCGTAGACGACGAGGGAAGTACCACTCCTCCGGCTGGTAGTTGGGTTATTCGTCGTTGCAGACATTCTCTCTTCCATATACAGAACAAGTATTTGGATGTCCGTGGTTCATGATTACTGTCCGACATCCGTTGATGGTCACAAGGCGGAACACGACTGAGTATATCTACTGTGATCTGACGCACCCCCTTACGAACAGGGTGTGTGGAGAAGTGGGCCTAGTGTTTTGGCTTTTGATCATGAGCAGTGCCGTGTGGCCGGAAAGGCACTACGACGTGCTCTGCAGGTACCTCGAACGGCAGTTCGAAGGCGCGAATAGTTCTAGTGTCTAATCCCAAATGTTCGACTTTGACCATGTCGAAGTTACGTGACGGAAACGGAATCCCTGTTTGCTCGTGTCTGAAACGCGCTCGCACGCAGTGTCATCGATCATTTTAACGTAAACGCTTTTACTGAGAATCGTGTGGTGGATGCCCAAAGTCCCGATGCCGGGATCCTCGGCTCCTCACGGAGAAAACGTTCTACATCAAAGGTTTTCGGTCGTGCATATTCTGGATGAAAGCTGAACAGTAATTTCGATATCCAGAACTTCTTTGCCAAGATCTCAGTGTGCGAAGCCTATGCGCAGGCTAAGTTGCAACGTAAGGAAACACGAGCTCACACGCTCCGCAGGCGGTAGGTCCTTTCCGGGCGGCCGCTAAAGCCAGACTGGTCCGCTAGGCCACTAGGCCCGAATCCTCGTTACTTAGAAGTAACGATCGCATTTCTCCTAAAATAGTAGAGGCTTGCACTTGCCTCCAGTACAGCAGAAATTCTTTCTTCGTTACAAAATACACTTCAATATACTAAGCAACCAGTCTCACATGTAGTTTATTCACAATTTTTTTTAAGTTTTTCCTGTTCATCATACTTACAAGGGATGGAAACTCCACAAATACAACACATTACTATCCCTACCATGGCGCTCGGAAACCTATGGCAATCAAAGCAGCTTCAAGGCGTTTCTGAATGGGCAAACACAGGTCCTGTGAGGTTCTCAAGTGTATCTTATACCATTATTCCTGCAAAATAGTGGCAATTTGAGGTAACTATGATAGAGGTGGATAAGCGATCACGCACCCTTCTCTCCAAAGCAGACAATAAAAGCTCAATAATATTAAGATCTGGTGACTACGAAGACGCGTACATGCGACAGTTCATCCTCGCGCTCGCAATACAGGACCTGGACGATGCGAGCTGTGTTGACAGGGGCCCTGTCGTCTTGGGACACAACAGCACCATTTGGAACTGTGGTGTCACCGCTAGACACCACACTTGCTAGGTGGTAACTTAAATCGGCCGCGGTCCTGTAGTACATGTCGGACCCGCGTGTCGCCACTGTGGGATCGCAAACCTAGCGCCACCACAAGGCAGGTCTCGAGAGACTGAGGAGACCTCAGCCCCAGTTGTACGGACAACATAGCTAGCGATTGGACGTGCTAAGCCTTGCTCTCATTTGCCGAGAGATAGACAGTAGAATAGCCCTCTGCTAAGTTAACTGGCGACCACCTAGCAAGGCGCCATTTGTATCAGTGCCTATAGCTTACTAATATTCAAGAGAGATGTATTCCAAGGACTAATTAAAAGTTAAGTAACAAGCATCTACGTACTTTTCTTCTTATTCATTTATAAGTCTCATGTTCCAGACTTCACGCCCGTCTGCGTTAGCATTGCGTGCCCTATCGGCTACAGCATTGTGTCTAGGCTGTATGGTCTAGACACAACAGGAACAAACACTGTGCTACGGGATGGAACTGATCAGCCAAAATGGTCACATAATCTTTGGCAGTAATTTGATTTCGCAGAGTAACTATGGGACCCAGATATGACTGGCCAAATAATCACCGAACCCCCTTCGTCTTTCAGCCTTGGGATGTGCACTCGGCCAGAAGTTGGCAGGATAGTTCTTTGATCGAGAAGCTTCTTCCCCGCCTGAAGAAATGCGCCGAACTTCCCTGGGATTTCGTACGAAAATAGTGCAGCCGTGTACAGACAATGCAGTGAAAAATAGTTGTATGAATAAAATTTACGTGATTTTTAAAACTAGAACTGTCTTTAATTTGTGGACTACCCTAGTACTTCAACTATTTAAAATGATTTCAAGAGTAGTTGCAACTAACATCTCCTCTTACCACAGTAAGGTTCAAAGTCAGAGTCATATGTTAATTTCAAATATAGTTGAACTGCTACTTCCAACGGGCGTAAAAATTGCGGCTCAGAAAGTAACTCAGTAATTTTAAACTTTGGTGGTGGTACAGAATACAATCGCGTGGGTTGCAGAGCACTAACAGACATAATTACCTACTACAAAGTTTGGTTTTAATATAATATTATCTTGTGGATTCTTGTCGTTCTGGTGTTCTGCATTCGGAAGCCTTCGTTCAGCGCATGTGTACCTTATTTGTGCGAATTTATAGAGTATGTCCTTTATTTTTCTTCATTTTATTTGGACGTAGACCTGCCACAACAAACGCTAGCCCTGACGATAGTTGTTGAAAGAATTTCCTCCATGAAATAACCGACACTGTGAGATAGAAAGAGTGGCTCAGTATTTAAAAGTCAATCCTATTGGGGGCATTAGAGCTTATTTGCTGAGCAGCTTATCAGAAGTGTTACAATATTCTCGATGAAATAGATATAAGTGAATGTGAGTGACAGGAAACTATAAGAGTTCCTGAAACGAAGACTTAAAAAAGAAAAGATGAAAACGGAAAACTGCTAACCCGTAAATAGAAAATTTATTGGAGGAGAATGGTTATCCGTAAGCGCTACACACGCCTGCACTGCCATTGGAAATGCTCTATAAGGAGGTGAACGTTCTCTGTACTTCACTAATTTCATTTTTGAAAATGAACTGTGTGTGTAAATCTGGAAGTCACTGGTGTCAGTGGCAGGCGGCAGATCGTTCCCTTTTGCTTCCCCTACCAACTCAACGTGGCTAAACCTTTAGGCTTTTTTTTTCTTTTTTGTGAAGTAAGTTGAAAGTGATGGGTCGGGGTATCACCAAGTGCAGTAAGTAATTTACAATAAATTGCAGCACTAGTTGTAATATTATTTCTGAATACCAAGACTGTTTTCAGTCACCGGGACAATTTTCTTCTGATTGTGTGCTTAACGTCATGGAGGTACACAGATGCACTTGAAAATGGCTGTGGCGCCTGAAAAGGGTATAAATGTTGAAAAATAAATTTTTTAGCTATTGTTGTCATTTGTTACCAGGGGTTAAAAATTCCTTCAGCCGTAGCGGTTCATTTCACTATCGATAATTTTCAGCTGGCTCTCAGAAGCGGCCGCGGATTGGTCTCTTGTGCGGTTATCGCACAAAGGCGGGCGCTAGAATCGGATCTAAAGTGGGAGGCCTCGGAAGAGCGCTGCGCAGGGTAGTTTTGGCACAGTGTGGAGCCGGGGGTAGCAGCAGTGCTTTGAGCAACGGACACGCGTTGCAGATCGGCACGACGTCTTTTCCGGGTCTTCGTTCACTTTTCTTCGCCAGGACCGGGCAGAAGGTAAACGTCTGGTTCGCTTACGTTGTGCGCAACTACTTGTTCAGTTCTTGGCACCGATTTCCCGCTCTGCAAGCTGTTTGAACAGATGTTCGTATTTATGTTCATTGAGTCGTCATGCACAAGTTGATATTAGGCTCTGTGATTTTAGGAATAGTGTACTGCCCTGTCGCTCTGTGTGATTTTGAAGTAACTTATTTTAATCTGCTGGCCAGTGTTACCTCTCTCAAAATTTGACATTGTAATGTTGTTATGGTTATGTAATGTGCCCAGTTGCCATGCACAGCAATATCAGCGGCCTTCGCATTATCTAGTTTTAAAAAAATTATGTTTTAAATTCTTAGTCAAGAAAACCAGATGTTCCTAATTTTTGCTATACGTTTTCATGATGTTTTAGAAGATGGTGGGTTCTGGTATCACTATTTTCGAGCCATTTTAAGCATTTTGTGAGCTCCAGGTAATGGTAAATCCCTAGCGAGTTTTTTATTATAATTCTTCCTGGCAGAAGCTTCCCTTCAGTAATTTTCTGTTAGTGAAGCTTATTTCCTAGGGCGTATCAACTTATTGGAAACGCTCTATATGTGCAATCATGGTTAAACCATAACTTTACTTGTAGTATAATCCAGTCATTCACTTGTCTCTTTTGTTGTTATGAGACTTAATATGTTTCTGGGAGAGTGTTTCGTGTTGGCGGCCTCCCGCCGCGTGGTCCTGGCTTACTT
The DNA here is from genome assembly GCF_023898315.1 of Schistocerca nitens. Lineage (NCBI taxonomy): Eukaryota > Metazoa > Arthropoda > Insecta > Orthoptera > Acrididae > Schistocerca > Schistocerca nitens. The sequence goes on along the minus strand of NC_064617.1, from coordinate 464,328,611 downwards.
GCGGCCGTGCACACGGCTCTCGAGCGTTGGCTTGCTGTTTGTTTGCAGTCCCAGGTCCTGGCTGTCTGTGTTCAAGCTGAGTACTCCATGCTGTGTGACTTGGAATGTAAATGAAATTTTGTTGTCAGCCAACAGCCCTTTACCTGACTTCGCACAAGAAGTTTTCCCTGTTATGTTTAACACATTTTGTATCCTTGTTCTAAGTTTATTGAAATAATGTCTTGAAGAAAATTATATAGAACTGTTTTAATTGGCTGGTTTATTTAAAATTGTTTAATTTAAAAATTTTAAGAAAGCCAATATTGTTAACATCTTATTTCTTGAATTGGTTTGAGGGTCTTGTTATTGTAATTCAACGGCTACCTCATGCAGAATTTTGAACGCCATTACGTTTGTGATCAAATCAACTTCAATTTTCCCAACTATTTTTCAAATACGACCTGTTGTTTCATTAAAAAATATATGTTAAAATGAATGTCGCTGTTCAAGTATAAATGATGTTCGTTAAAGGGGTCTAGTCCATCCATGTCACTTCCCAGTTTCATCCCTGAACTTCGCTGAGCCGTTAACGCCTGTGATATCTTTTCGTACAAGAAATTAGTGAGTAGCTATCAACCTAGGGGCATGTGGCGAAATCATTACCGACGAAGTAAGCCGGAATCGTCTTACTCAACCATGAGTTCCAACCCAAAGTAAAGGGTCAGAAAACAAAGGTATCTGTTCCACCGTTTTAAACATGGCGGTCTTTCAGCAAACCAGTCTCAGGACTGAAGACCACAACAACAACAACAATGTAAGTTTCAATGGGAAAATAACGCAGCCTACCGGTTGGCAATTTATTTCCTGTAGATAGCTAATGACTATCTCCATGCAACTTCTGAGTCGCATTACCGAAGGCGCTAGTATGCGCCGCACAAATAAAACAGCTCCCACTTTCGAGTCTGTCTCCATATCGTTGCAGTGGCAGGATATCAGGCTGAGGAACTCTGGAACAATTGCCTCTCTAAAACGTCTGGCGTTTGGTTACTGCAACTCACTATGCAGCTCTGCGAATCAACTGCTTTTCAATTCCTGTTACCCAAGATGTAAATCTATGTTGACTCACGATACATGAAGACGAAAGGCTATCGCAAACTTCTGCTCGGCTTCCTGTAGCCTATCGCTCTCCCGTAAAAAATATTATGTAACCTGGTGAAGCGGATTTCCTTACGAACAGCGAGTTGTTCCGTTCATTTTCAGTCTGTTCTCGATATTGTTGACTCCAGAATAAACTAGATCGAATGGCATATCTACCAGCTACTGTGAGGCCGTTTACGGGAAACTACGAGTCCTGATGAAGCTGTTAGTTCTGAAGACAATAGTCTGGCAAGCTGTTGGATTTAGTCGAGCATTTAAGGCCAGATACTGGTCCTGCTGATTAGTTGTTAATCTTGGTCAGCCCTTGTTGACCTCCCATGGATTTTCCTGTCTCTCGGAAAGGTCACCAGTAACCTGAAATGACAGTCTGAAGTTTGAGACATTCAGTTCTACTGCTAATGCGATATGTACCTTACTGCCTCAGTGCGTCAGAGTGACAGCCTTTTTACAATGACGCGGTACACTGGCCACACAAGTGCCATAAAGGTTTAGACACTGTCAGTCCAGCGCCCTGCTTTTCGTTGTCTTTGAATCTCGCGTATATCGATCAGAGAGTACACTTGCATATAGGCTCGCCCGGTTGGCTGTGCGGTCTAACGCACGCCTGGTCCCCTGCACGAATCCGCAAGGCGGATTTGTGTCTCCGGTGAACCGGCCAATCTGTGGATGGTTTTAGGCGGTTTTCCATCTGCTTCGTCGAATGCGGGCTGGTTCCCCTTATTCCGCCTCAGTTACACTATGTCGGCGATTGCTGCGCAAACAATTTCTCACGTACGCGTACACCAGCATTACTCTACCAAGCAAACATAGGGGTTACACTCGTCTGGTGTGAGACGTTCCCTGGGGATCCACAGGGGGCCGAACCGCAAAATAACCCAGGGTTCGGTGTGGGGTCGCGGAGGGGTGGACTGCGACAGTCGTCGTGGGGTGGGGGACCACTGGGGCTGCGGCGGGGACGGAGCCTCTCCGTCGTTTCTAGGTCACCGGTTAACATACAATACAATACAATACAATACAATACACTTGCATATACTTCATATAGCTAAATCCTGGTTTGTGGGAAAATTTGGAAATGGTTGTTCACCTCGTCTCTCTCTATTTTCCTCTGATCTCTTACTTAACTGCTGCACGTGTGTCTAAAAGTAGGAAACTGGTCAAATCAACAATAATATTGTTTGACTGATACGGAAAATGGTGAAACGATGTTCTAAAGAGATCTAGCTTTGCCAGTAAATTTCGTCGGTAGTTTTTTTACCTATCTACTTGAAAATCTGTGAACCAGTTTTCAGCGTAAATGTTCGATAAGCAAATGATGTATCGAGCTGATAGCATTTTAAATAATAAGTCTTTAGGGTCGATAAATAAATATACAGAGTATGTTACTAGATTATCGTCGAGCGTTCAAACGAACAAATCCACTGTCGTATCAGAAACATCAAGAGAAGACTAGAAATTAACTATCTGGGCATTAGGGCAACCCGTTTATTTTATGAGAAACGAAGAAATCAGTTGAAGTGTTGGCATACATATTGTAAAGACTGGAATACGGAAAGGCACTGCTACTACGGAGTAGTGATTCTGGTCATTTTGTGGCTTGTTCCTGCAATACGCATAAGGTGACAAATATTGCCTAAGGAACATCTGATAATACCAAGTTGATGAGAGGTGAAACACGAAATTACTAAAAACTTACCGTAACAGCATCTGTGTTCATCAGCAACTTCTGACGCAACCATAGGTCGTACAGCTTACCTGAAAAAGAGGAAAAATGTATTAAATTTAGACATCGCCTCAGAACAAACAGAGTAACTAGACGGATCATTGGTTCAAATGGCTCTGAGCACTATGGGACAAATTCTGAAGTCATCAGTCCTCTTTCCGGCAGTCGTTCTTCCCGCGAACCATACGCGAGTGGAACAGGAAAGGGGTGTAATGACAGTGGCACGTAAAGTGCCCTCCGACACACACCGTTGGGTGGCTTGCGGAGTATAAATGTAGATGTAGCTGTAGAACTACTTAAACCTAACTAACCTAAGGACATCACACACATCCATGCCCGATGCAGGATTCGAACCTGCGACAGTAGTAGTTGCGCGGTTCCACACTGTAGCGCGTATAACCGCTCGGCCACCCCGGCCGACCAAAGATCATTAATAACTGAAACATGTAGTCTAGAGTTTCTGGAAATGAAAGTTTGTGAAATATGTGAAAGCATGTGTTCCTACGCTTAGTGTTGCTGGCTAGTGTGAAAGCAATTGCATGTTTTAGGTACCAGAGCTACTTGCCATAAAATCTTCGAGATCGTCCATAGTTAACTGGCCTGTGGAATTCATCAGAGGTGGTAGCAGCAGTACTACGAGGGCGTACTGAAAAGTAATACCCCAAAGTTTAATGTGAAATCTCTTAAAACTTTTAAAATAAAACAAACGTTACTAGCACTCTGCATCTTTATTCTTCATGACGTATTTTGTAGCCTTGTGCCGCTAGAGGGCTCCGAACTGTAGCATGTAGCATGGTAGTGTGTATAGTAACTATGTTGGTACGTGAGAAATAGCGTGCTGTAATCAGTATCGAATGCGTAAATTCTCCTTCAGCATGTCAATGCCACACCACATACGAGCGGTCTGACATATGTAACAATCCGATGTTCTGGGTTCACTGTCATCGATCATACTCCATACAGTCCCAACTTGGCCACATCCGATTTTCATCTGTTTGCATAACTTAAAGAACACCTTCGAGGACTCCAGTTTTAATGATGAAGAGGTTCACGCTGAGGTAAGGTTGCGGCTCCGTCAACGATGTCAAACATTGTACAGTGACGGTATCAACAAACTGTTCTCTTCTTCGGAGAAATTTGCCCGGGGACAGGGTGGCTTTATTGAGAAATAAATATGTGACGCAACGATAGCGCGCCATGAGCCTGCTATTGTTTATCATTTTCATCTTTGTAAGTATAGCCTGCAATATAATGTTCTTTACGAGATCGGATTAACAAATTTATTGTAGTACAAATTATTTTGTTGCATTGAAACTAAACATCAAGATGTTTTGGTCACAAAAATCAGCCTCTCTCCAGGAACTTCTGCATCTAATCAGTCATTTCAAAGAACAAGTCAGGTACTTAATTCTTTAAAAATTTTAGACGACTCAGGAGGGTGTGATTTTAGATGCTGCCTTATTTCGAAAACATTTTATTTTCAGTTATAAATATTTAAAAAACCCACACATGGGCAAATATATTGCTGTCATCACAGTAAGTACAGACAGCAATGCATTCAGTGTACCTAAGCAGCAGTTTACTACACGCAGTATCGGTGATCTTGACATAGAATGAAGTTTCGTAGATAAATCGTACAATCGAGGGGACTAAATACCATCAAAGTGATGTAACGAAGCAGATAAATACCGCAAAAGAGTGCATACACATGGCTGTGTTTAATATCCGTTGCACGAAGGAGCCCTCGCAGATGTAGAAAGTACGCAAGCAGAAGTGGTTTAATATGCGTCACTATACAAGTGCAGCTGCATCCTTTGCAGTCCGTTACAAGCTGGCTGTGTACCTCATCAGTCAAGCACGCTGCTCCCTCAGATACGGCTACCTTTGTTCCTTAGCGTACGCTAATTAACTTCGTCCTTAGACTTCTGCACGCATTGGAGCAAGCGTGGTTACACTACCGCGCATTCCCAAATTTCATTTGTTCTTCGTGGAACTACTTTCCATTGCTAGTTATTCCTCGATAGTAACCACGTACTTCTGTTTTCAGCTTGATGAGATGCATATACCGTTGTTGTGTACATTTGTTATAAATACAACGAATTGGCAAGCATCTTTCCAGGATGCATGGGAGTATTCAGTGTGTCCCTTTTATTTTGATCACACCAAATAAATGTTTGTACAGAATCAAAGTAAAAAACACGTCAAGCAAATGTCTTTAAGCTACCAGGGGGACAGTAAGCGGCGCGGCTGCCTATCTTATAACTTTGTTCTTTACGAATATTTGGCCAAGACAACATTCTGTCGAGTAGCACTGTACAATTGTTACTCCACAGTTCACTTCTGTGGTATCACGTTTCGCTGTCACCCCAAGGGCGTCTTAAGTTGGCAACGGAATTGTAAGTTTGCGTCAGACAACGACAGTGGACTCTATGGAGAGCACCCACTGAGTCGTGCCTCAGGCGGCTTTGGAATAAGAGCGCCCTCTGCTGCCGCAATACAGTATGACCGGCGGCAGCCACTCAGCCCAATTGCACTTGGAGCGTCTTTGCTATGACACTATTGTTCGTGCTCAGTACGGCGAACCTCATCCTTGTTGACAATATGATATCTGCACCCTATTTGTTACTGCAGTATTTGTAATGAGTCTTCATACGCTAGGAGAAATACCTGTGCAGTAAATCCAGTGTTTACTGTGTTAACTTGATCGCTAAACATTTCTTCTTCTGTCCAGCCCTTCCAAGCAAACTGTTGCTGCACTACTCTGTGAGCTGGTGCATTTCTGGCGCCAGTTTCCATCGATTGTCATTTTGATCTTCGAGTCGACTTCGATGCTTATTTGTCTTCGTCACATCTTTGGCGGCGGGACTTAACGGCAGCGCGTGCGCTCTGCCAGAGGCGGGATCGGGTATCCGCGGTGTGAGGTATACTCTATGTAGCACGCCGAGAGGCCGAGTGGACATCACGAAGGAGCGCGGCCAGCCGTTACGACGTGTTTAATCGTTCAAGGCAGATCCATTGTCCCCTGGTGATGGAGTTTTCCTAGAGTTTGGAAGGACAAGTTCCTTCGAGTCTGTTACAAGCTACACAGGCCCAATGAATTGAGGTCATCGAGTTGCTTCAGTGGGTTGTGTGCATCTTAAGTCAATATTCGAGTGTACTAAAACCCTTTGGGACTGTTCTAGTTTTTTATCACTCTGTTCGGTGTCGTGACTTAGTACCTAGACGGCAGTTAAGGAAGTGTAGCTACGCCCAACAGACATGATGTATGGCTAAATACGTAGCTAGAATTGCAAGTAGTGCGTAAGTCGGTGTCTGGCGTTCCAAGCCACGCCGGGATATTTCTCCCATTTTACCTTGTAGTTCATTAATGTGGTCTGGTGTTTAAATGTCTGTCGAGATAATTTTGTGTCTTTTTAACTTCCAGGCCACTATTTTATTGGTGGTTTTAAGCTGTTGGTCCATTAAATTTTAAGGGCCGTGACTGGCCAAAAACTCACAGAGGTTAATTGTGCTTGCATTTAGTGGTGACGTATATCATTGAATGTTATTGTGTATCTCAGGCCTCAAAATACTGTCTGTCGCTGATGTGTTTTATGTCGCAGATCATGGGCTGTGGTCGACGCGAGCAAACCGGGAGCCGAGTATACTCGGTTATGTTGTTACTGTTTTATGATTGCATCCTTCCGGTGAATAGTTATGGTGTCTGAAGTTTAAATTGCAGTGCAAAGTTGGGCCCATTTCTATTTCATTTTCTGTCCCGTGGATCTCTTGTATTGGTTAAAATCCTTTGGTGTGCTCGCGTCTATCTGATTCATGCGCAGAATTGAAGCGACCTAATTTTAGGGGCTATTTGTCACATGGTTTTATGAATATTTTTCATTAATCAACTTGGTTAATCAAACTAAAAAAAATTGTTTAGTGAAATTAATGCACCTCCTTAGTCGTGAAAGTGGTTCTTGTTTTTACTAATAAAGCTTTTATGAATAATGTTTAATTTAAGGAAAGTTGGCTAACGAAATGTTGCAAGATCTGTGTTTTGGGCTTAATGTATCATCTTTGTGGTTGGAAGTAATTAGAGTTCTGATAGGAATCGTGTGGACATTAGTTTCATTTAAGTAATGAAATTTATCTGAGTTAGTCCACATAGTCACATTCATTTTTTCAGGTTTTATGGGAATTGTTCTAATTAAAGAAATTTATGTCATTTGTTAAAGTTGTGGGGCTTTTTAAGGCAATCACCTTTATATTATTGTTATGATGGGGATTTGATAAAAGCTTTATGATTGTAATAAAGAAAGATGTGGCAACTACAACGGATTACTCGTGTGATTTCGGTGTCCTTGAGATCCACATTACACGCTGTAGCACACCTCTCCTTACCGTTGTGTACAAATTAGTAGTAGCAGTAGTAGTAGTAGTAGCTTCATTCATCCGTAGATCTCTTTTTACAAGGATATAGGACATGTCAAAGTATTTACAAGTTTAGACCAATTTGAAATAAGCTAATTCGTATACACATATAGTTACAGACTTCTAGTTACAGACAATCATTAGATTTACTCCTGGTATACTTTTTTTTGCAAATAACTTACTAAATAATGTAATGCCACACTGTGCACTCACCTCACTATCAGTCACTGCACGTACCATACACACACTGTTTCGTAATACTTCACTCACTACACGCACACACACACACACACACACACACACACACACACACACACACACACACATGTGATCTCTGGGCCATTTTCTGTACCGCAACTTACCATTTGCCATCCTGGAAAACTGTGTCAGCATCCCTCCATAATGAGTGAGATGTTGAGCTCAGAGAGAGGAAGAGGTGTTATTATTGTGCTATGCATATTATTTCTAGAAAGGAAAGAAAAAACAAAGTGGAGGTGTTATGTGGAATATTGGATGTTTTAGGATCATTATTATTTAGCTGTATAAGATTTTTTAAATTAAACTCCTACTCTGTTTTATATAAGCAATCCTTCAATGTGTAAAATACATTGCATAAGAGGTACATATTAGCTGCCTTTTTAAATAAGTGTATTTTTGCAATTTCTTTAATCTCTTTTGGTAATTTATTGTACAGTTTTATTCCTTGGTAGAAAATGCTATTTTCAGTTTTAGGTTCATTTTTTCTTGGTAAATGTAAGTTGAGTCTATCTCTTGTTGCGTGGTCATGGACAAAACTGTTTCTGCAGTAATTACAAATGTTATAATTGATGTGTACAACTGACTGGTAAATGTATTCACACAGAGCAGTTAAAATCCCCAGTGTTTTGAACAGATCCTTACAATGAGCTCGACTACCATTTTTGGTTATGATTCTTACTGCATTCGTACATAACAACTTCCTCTCCTCTAAGATCTGTTTGAAAACGTATCATGTACCATTCATGTGAGCATGACGTTAGTAAAACGTAACAGAAAGTTGACTTTGACCGTTCTGTACTAACACACCTTGCCGGTTTCCACGGTAATTTAACAATTTCGCGTTCCGACGTTCACAGTAAACAATCTGTCATATAAGGCAAATGGACGTCGGTTATTCATCACCGTCTTCTGTTCAACGTTTATGTGAGTTGTGGACATTGGCCTCACGCCTACCTTCATATGTCATTTCCACTGGGGGCCGAACCCCACAATAACCCTAAGTTAGGTGTGTGGTGGCGGTGGGGTGGGTGGACTGCTGTAGCCTGTTGTGAACCACTGAGGGCTGCGGCGGGATGAAGCCTCTCCGTCGATTCTAGGTCCCTGTCTGCTTCGCGGAAGATACATTGCTCGACGTAAATATTGTTTACAAGGAACGTACGTGTTTTCGTTGTTTTTCTACTGATTGATGAGTACATAGATGTCACTGGACTGTTAATTTGCTGTCACAGTTAATTGTAAAGGATGTCGTAGTGGTGTCCCACAAAAGGCAACTGATCGACGGAAATGACTAAAGAAGTTCGTAACGCAACGGACTCGTTTGCGTAAATTAAGCGACTCATTGAGCAGAGTATACTTAGATTAGGCGTGGAGTATCACGTATCAAGGTTAATGACGACATCCGTGTAAACAATACTGTTTTAGAGAATACTGTAAAAAAATAAAAAACACACACTCAAATGGTCAAACGCAATGTCACACAACGCATACAAACGGCTCGTCTGCATTTATTTGCAAAATGAGGCAGAGTGTGATGCTTACTAATACAGGCCTAAAGCACTGAATGTGCGACCTTTCCACGTGAGAGTACGCTCATAATGTACGACAGTACGTAGCAGTTGTTGGTCGCTGCCTGTTGTCCTAATTTTCCAAGGATATGAAGACTGACGTGATCGCTGATCTCACTAACCTCACGAGGAAATAACTTGGAAACCGTTTGGTATCTACGGAGTAATACGAATCAATTATCGAGACAGAACGACGCCGCCGGCAGAACACGTAGCCAACGCGGATACAATCGGCTCCGTACGAGCGACCCAGTTGCCACAGCATCAGACGAAAGACCCCGCTGGCGAATTCTCATATTACGCAAATGGGCCACTGCTACAACTGGAATTGTGTTTCCAAAGCCGTACAATTCAAATCAGATTTCTTATGGTTTTCAAGAAATTAATAGTATTACCTAGCGTATGGCTAATACAGACATATAATGGAATTAAATTACATATAAATATGTACATATTGACACACAAGAAACTTAAGTTTGTCTGTACAACTGAATATCCAGTCCTTTAATCCGGCGCAGTGCATCTGGAGTTGCTAGCAGGAAGTCCTCTTTGGCGCCGTGATAGGCTCGAATCCTGCATTCACTGGCAATGTGGTGAACAGTCTGGTATGGAGCCCCGCAGTCACAGCCTGGATCAGTCAGCTTCTTCCACTTAAAGAGAGCATCCCTGCATCGGCCATGGCCGGTACGAATTCTGTTGAGAGTAGTCCAGGTCCTGCGTGGTAGGTCGAATCCACTTGGAAGTTTAGCACCTGAGAAGATGTTATGCAGGTGCACATCTGTCACTGCTCCCCACCGACCTTTCCATTCTTCAGGAGGTATGAAATCCTTAGCAACCATGTCAGCAGCATCGCACAAAGATGGATGGCGTGACATATCAACTAAATCAACAGTAATAACAGTGTTTTAGATGCTATTAAATATATAAAATTATTCATTACATTTAAACACCCACTGGGTGATGTTCCCAAACGCGTAACGCTTTTGGAAGACATAATTTTCGTCTTGGCCGCTAAAATTATTTAATTGTAAACTTCACGACTGCAGTACCAGAGTTTATCCATTTCACCATGCCTTATCACCACAAGGAAGGATAGTCGTATTTTTTAATGAACATAAGATAAATTTACGAAACTGTGTACTAACACAAGAACAGTTACATAAATGATGACAACAGCCAACAACTATACAAAGTGTTTTAGCAAAAGAGATATATTTGAATATCATTTTCCTTTATAATCGAGCAAGCTCTCCAAAAGCCACAATTCGTGCGGCTTCCCGATTGCACCGTTCTGCGCATTATGAATTTCACATCTTTGAAATGCGCCTTCCAGGTTCTCCTTTCTCCGCTTCACTCCAATCCTCGACCTTTACGGTGTCTTTACTTCATGTTCACAGGCTCATATTAACTAGCAAGTTCCTCTTTAATATTCTTCCGTTGATTTCCAATTATTGTACTTCCTGAGAGCTCCATACGGCATAACCCTTGGTTATGTTCAGTTTGGACAGGTGACGGCCGATTCACTACATACAGGAATTGAGTTCAGTTGTTCCTTTGCTTATGAGGCACTTGCAGAAGAAACGTCGTACTTTGAGAAGGAAATGCAGCACATTGACTCTGTTTCTTGTTCACAAGAAGGCTGCAATTAGCTAATTCCATTATTCTTTCACAGCAAGTTATACGGAATATAATACAAAATTGCATATACTTCGGCCATGAGTGTTTTTAACTGTACGGGATTATCACTTAAGTGAACTGGACCTAAGTCGGCCGGTGTGGTCGAGCGGTTCTACCCGCTTCAATCTGGAACCGCACGATCGCTACGGTCGCACGTTCGAATGCTGCCTCGGGCATGGATGTGTGTGATGTCCTTATGTTAGTTAGGTTTAAGTAGTTCTAAGCTCTAGGGGACTGAAGACCACAGATGTTAAGTCCCATAGTGCTTAGAGCCATTTGAACGGTATGTTACCTAAATAACTAGGGGTCGTAGTTGGCTGATGAGTATTATGATATGATAAACGCGCATTTATAAATAGGTTTTCATGTGTAGCTGTAGAAGGTAAAAGAAGAATTTTTTACGGTAGTAAACATTGCATTATATTTGAATAAAGAAATTTTTGTTATTAAAATTTCCTGTTTTGACACAAATGTCCATACGCCGTAATACACTTCCTAGCTGCTGACGTCACTGGCATTTCGTGATCACACGGCACGACAAGATTTTCTGGCTATCGGAGTATATTATTAAATTTCAGTAGATGAAAAGACGTAGCGACAGCTCATCCGTACGACTTTCTATGTAAAAACGTAATTAGGGCATTCCTTCCATGCTTGCTACGTCACGTTGTCATTCGACTGAAAATAAGAAACGGGAAGATAAATGCCTGAGGACAGTATTTTCAAAAGCTCAAACTACATCTCATGGAAAGAGCATAGAACAAAATTCAGATCGTTGCTACAAATGTCTGAGATGGTAGCGTTTTGTATAGCTTGATGTGTAAGTCATGGTACACTTTGTAACGACAGGATCCAAATCAAACCTTCTAAAATGGTTTCATGCAGTACCATAAAACCAGCACAATGGTGGCGAGGCCCGGACCGCCTTTTCTCTAATTTTTGCTGATGACGTTCTACGTAAAATTAAATTCGTTTGGTCATTGTGGAAGTATCACTGAAGTGTCGCCGAAAATTAATCAGTTGATCCTTTGCTAACAGTAAACAGTAATGAATATGTCCAAATGCATAGTAGAAAATGAAAAAAAAAAATTCCGTAAGCATTCTTCGTCATAAAGAATTCTAAAGGAACGCCCTGCATTTTCAGGTCGTTTCTGGTAACAATCAGCCTACTGCTATTGTGAGGTCTAGTGGAGGGACACGTCCTGAAGTCAATCTCAAAGCCGGGTCGTGCCGTAACCTTATTTTCCCTGGCTGTTTACCTAATCTTTACAACCAATCTCGTTTATCCGTTTGCTCTTTCTCGACAAGTTTTTATATTTAGGAGGCGGGTTATTTGCATCCCAATAACTCGGTAGATGAAAGATACTGGATCGGCACCGTAAGAGTTAGAACTTTTCCTCTAGTGTGTACTCTGTTATAGGTAAGTAAGTGCTTGAATGACCATATCCGTGCGTGTTTTTCTGGTTCTCAGTCGGTATTATATTCGGCTCCGTTGCCAGCTGAAAAGCGCTTAATAAAGGAGGCAAGATGCTTTAAAAAAGAACTTGAAATGGTGCACGTATATCTGACTGTTAGAAGAATGAATATGAACTATAGGAAAAGTTGCGTGTTGTATAATATGTACAAAAACAATGAAAAAGCAAGAGGGAAAGGCTAGGATTAAAAATGGTGTAGGCCAGGGCTTAATGTTAAACCTGCACATCGAAGAAGTAGAGGCCAAAATAAAGGAAAGATTCAGGAGGATTAAAATCCACCTTGAATGGATGTCAATGATAAGATTAGATGATTACATTTGCTTTCCTCAGCGAAAGTGACGAAAAATTACACCTCAACGGGCACAGAATATAGGATGACATTAACCCAAGAAAGGTGAAAGTAATAAGGAGTAAGGGTAACTACATTAACGATGAAGGTAATATCGAATTTGGGACCGCGTGGTAGGCGAAGGAATTCTACTAACTTGAAGGTATAATAACAAGTTTCATAAAAGAATACATAGCCCATTTTAGGTAGCAATTGACAGATTTATACCAAATAAACTAACGGACCTGATCATCCTTGGTAGGTACACAAAACGGGTTAGAACACTGTTGCAGAAACTACGAAACAAACATGCCAAATTTAAACAGACGCAAAATCCCAAAGATTGGCTATCCTTTACAGAAGCTCGAAATTTAGCGCCGAGTTCAGTGCGAGACGCCTATAACAGTTTCCACAACGAAACTTTGTCTCGAAATCTGGCAGAAAATGCAAAGAGATTCTGGTCGTATGTGAAGGATGTTAGCGGCAAGAAACAACCAATGCCTTCTCTGCGCGATAACAATGGAGATACTATCCAAGACAGTGCTGCCAAAGCAGAGCTACTAAACACAGTCTTCCGAAATGCCTTCACAAAAGAAGACGAAGTAAATATTCCAGAATTACAATCGAGAACAGCTGCCAACATGAGTAACGTAGAAGTAAATATCGTCGGAGTAGTGAAGCAAACTCAAATCACTTAATAAAAGCAAGTCTTCTGGTCCAGAATGTATACCAATTAGGTTCCTTTCCGAGTATGCTGATGCATTAGCTCCATACTTAACAATCATATACAACCGTTCTATCGACGAAAGATCTGTACCCGTACCAACTGGAAAGTTGCACAGGTCACACCAACATTGAAGAAGGGTAGTAGGAGTAATCCACTAAATTACAGACCCATATCGTTAACGTCGATTGCAGCAGGATTTTAGAACATTATGAATTACCTCGAAGGAAACGGTTCATTGACACACAGTCAACATGGGAACATGGGTTTAGAAAACATCGTCCCTGTGAAACACAACTAGCTCTTTATTCACATGGAGTTCTGAGTGCTACTGACAAGGGATTTCAGAGCGATTCCGTATTCCTGGATTTCCAGAAGGCTTTTGACACTGTACCACACAGCCGGCTAGTAGTTAAATTGCGTGCTTATGCAATATTGTCTCAATTACGTGACTGGATGTGCGATTTCCTGTCAGAGAGGTCACAGTTCGTAGTAACTGACGGAAAGTCATCGAGTAAAACAGAAGTGATTTCAGGCGTTCCCCAAGTTAGTGTTATAGGCCCTTTGCTGTTCCTTATCTATATAAACGTTTTGGTAGACAATCTGAGCAGTCGTCTTCAGTTGTTTGCAGATGACGCTGTCGTTTACAGGCATAGACGTCTAGTGTCACATACCTTCAGAAAACTGTCAGCAGCTTGTCAGTTCCCTGTCATGCAGAACCGCTCCTATATTGTTTTCCAAAGTTGCAACATTACGTCACACTGGGTTTGAAGTGCTGCAGAGACTACGATGTGCTTCCTTTCTGCTTAGTGCCTGGTGTGACACGTTTGTTAATCCCTCCGAAGCGATCTTTTGAGGCGTTTGTATGAATCAGTGGTGCGGGCAAAGAGCACGGAGGTAATATGAGAACGAATCTGGAGAAATCGACAATTGCGGAACACAGCCTCACGAACAAACATAAAATACTGTTCGATGAAACAAAAATTCTCTCCCATGTCTCCACATATTAGGATTCTGTTATTAAGGAGGCCGTTGAAATAAGAATGAGCCAAAAGAACTATAACCGTGATATGTGGATACTATCTGAACGGTTCATGGAAAAGAGCGCTCAATGCAGAGAAGTAGCAGAGACATTCCTTACTCAGGGACCAAATTGACTTGAGAAACAAATTTTTCCTCCTGAACTTTGAAGATCTGTTGTTGTTGTTGTGGTCTTCAGTCCTGAGACTGGTTTGATGCAGCTCTCCATGCTACTCTATCCTGTGCAAGCTTCTTCATCTCCCAGTACCTACTGCAGCCTACATCCTTCTGAATCTGCTTAGTGTATTCATCTCTTGGTCTCCCTCTACGATTTTTACCCTCCACGCTGCCCTCCAATACTAAACTGGTGATCCCTCGATGTCTCAGAACATGTCCTACCAACCGATCCCTTCTTCTAGTCAAGTTGTGCCAGAAGCTCCTCTTCTCCCCAATTCTATTCAATACCTCCTCATTAGTTATGTGATCTACCCATCTAATCTTCAGCATTCTTCTGTAGCACCACATTTCGAAAGCTTCTATTCTCTACTTGTCTAAACTATTTATCGTCCACGTTTCACTTCCGTACATGGCTACACTCCATACAAATACTTTCAGAAACGACTTCCTGACATTTAAATCTATAATCGATGTTAACAAAATTTTCTTCTTCAGAAACGCTTTCCTTCCCATTTCCAGTCTACATTTCATATCCTCTCTACTTCGACCATCATCAGTTATTTTGCTCCCCAAATAGCAAAACTCCTTTACTACTTTAAGTGTCTCATTTCATAATCTAATTCCCCCAGCATCACCCGACTTAATTCGACTACATTCCATTATCCTTGTTTTGCTTTTGTTGATGTTCATCTTACACCCTCCTTTCAAGACACTGTCCATCCCGTTCAACTGCTCTTCCAAGTCCTTTGCTGTCTCTGACAGAATTACAATGTCATCGGCGAACCTCAAATTTTTTATTTCTTCTCCATGGATTTTAATACCTACTCCGAACTTTTGTTTTGTTTCCTTTATTGCTTTTTCAATATACAGATTGAATAACATCGGGGATAGGCTACAACCCTGTCTCACTCCCTTTCCAACAACTGCTTCCTTTTCATGCCCCTCGACTCTTATAACTGCCATCTGCTTTCTGTACAAATTGTAAATAGCCTTTATACATATTACTTCCAGCTGGAACAAAAAAAATATGCCTTTACAGCCGGACGGGGTGGCCGAGCGCTTCTAGGCGCTACAGTCTGTCACTGCGCGACCGGTACGGTCACCGGTTCGAATCCTGCCTTGGGCATGGATGTGTGTGATGTCCTTAGCTTAGTTAGGTTTAAGTTTTTCTAAGTTGTAGGGGACTGATGACCACAGCAGTTAAGTCCCATAGTGCTCAGAGCCATTTGAACCATTTTGTTGAACCATGCCTTTACAAATATTCCAGATCAGTTTAATGTAAGAACAAAAATAAGTCAACAGTTTACTTGAACTTCTGCTCCTGGTTGTTAAATATGAAGTATACGGTCATACGAAGAGCTTTAGTCCATTACAAACACTGTAACTTTTATGCATATACCTTTAGCTAAAATAATCAGTATCCACTCTTGCTAATTACCCAGATCATGTTAACGTAATAACAGAAATAAGTCAACAGCTCATCTGAAGGTTTGTTATTAATTTAAAAATATAATATAAATAAAAAGGTCCTAGTGATACAGACAGCTGTATCTCATTGCAAATTCAATAACTCTGTATCATTGATTCCTGGTCAATCATGTTAATGCCAATCACGATTAAAATATTTGCTACAAACTGCCTGTATTATACGTTAGTATACAAATAGAAATAAGATATCAGATCACCTGAAGTTTGTTCTTGTAGTAATGTATTTATTTATTTATTTGATTTGAATTTGTGCTCTCATGTTATCGCCAGTCTGGTTAAAATATTTGCCCTTATATCGTCTTTAACGCATGTAAAGAAGAACATATTACCTCTCTGTGCAAAGTAGGCCTGTGCCATATCTTTTTGTCAAGATCTTTGTTACAAGCAACTGTTGTAAAGCGCAAGCTCGGTGCTGGAAAAGTCACGCTCTCAGAGTGTAAATTAATATAGTTTGTGTGGAAGTGTGTGTAGTGATATAACAACTGGACATCAAAATGGAGGCAGACAGATGGGCACTAACCGAATAAAGCCGCCTATACTGTCGCATTAGGTATAAACTAAATTTACATCCTAATCGACAGATAAGCAATACTCATGGCGATACATTAAAGCGTTTTCCAACTTTTTGTCATAGAGCCAGCACCCAGCACTATGCTAGTAATAACGATTTAACTTCCTGAGACCACCTGAAGATGAACCTGTAAAGGTTCGAAAACCGGTTCATGGAATAAAACGTAATTACTCAAAAAAGTGATTGGTTGCAGTTTTGTATAACTTATTTACATTCAATTTACAGTCACGGTCCTAAAGTTTCCGTAATGGATAAGCATAATAAGACATAAATTGTTACGGAAGATTTCACACTGACAAACTGAGTCGGCTAATAATTTCAGTTGTTTTTTCTACTTTATTGTGAAAAGGAATTAACAATTTTGCATTATGTACTCTTTAGGAAATCAGCTGTTTTAGAGCATATAGTAACCGAACTGGGCAGAAATGGAATTAAATATTAACTAGCTGCTGTATGATTATTTCCTTCATTTATATGTATTAATTAAAAATAAATACATTTGAAAGTAAGCTGTACTGAAGTGTTATTTTTCAACACAGGCTTCTCAATAAAAATGATAATAGAAGAGATTTTGCGACTGGAACATATAAATTCAATTAAATTAAAATCTTAACAATATGTCCTGCCATTCAGTATTTTATACTGTCTGTTGACAAATACGTCACATTAAAATTTTGCGGAGGAAAATTCTAAAAGAGCTAGAATTGCACATGAAATAAAGAAAAGACGCAATAATAAGAGTTTTTGATGAAATAAAAATCTTGCGACGATGGAGAATGGTGTTGGAAATTATAAGATTTGCAAGTGGTCATAATGCTTTGGCTTGTCTGTGGACTTTAATTAGTGAACACGTGTGCATAACACAAGAGGCAGCTGCGCCCGGGTTCCCGGGTTCGATTCCCGGCGGGGTCAGGGATTTTCTCTGCCTCGTGATGACTGGGTGTTATGTGATGCCCTTAGGTTAGTTGGGTTTACGTAGTTCTAAGTTCTAGGGGCCGATGACCGTAGATGTTATGTCCAATAGTGCTCAGAGCCATTGGAACCATTTGAAAAAGAGGCAGCTATTTAGAACACTCACAAAATAGCCGAAAGAATAACACTAATACAGGTTAAACGTGACACAATAACATAAAACAAATTATTCAGTGGTCTTATTTGGGACGAAGTCACCTGCCGAATTCAGTTTTTTTTTTTTTTTTAATATCGACAATCTTCTGTCCTTAACCCTGTACTAACATTAAAGTAACCTTTTGTTTCATCTGCTTCACTCTTGCAAGTGACGGTGTATTCCGTCAAATGGACATATTTGAGTGACAATCAAAACTTAGGTTAGTCGTATGTTGTTTAAACGCGGATGGGTGCCTGGATTTTTTTTTTAAAGACACGACACCTTGTGTTTCTTGAGTAGCTGACAACTATCTCTATCAGGGAAGTTGGAGTACGTGCTTGGGAGAATGTTACAGTTTCTTGAAATGTATGTCAATGAACCCGATACACCACTGTGTTCCCCTAGGATCCCTTATTTTGAAGTAAATTTTGTCAGAAGCTAAAACAGACTTGTAAAAATTCTCGTTTCCCGTTGAATGTGCTGATTACACGAAATGCCACAGATCGCCCGGATTTCTCAAATGTCAGCGACCGGCCAAGTGGGGTCACAATGCCGTGGCAAACTTTAAGTCTCGCAGCCTTTCTGAAGCTCCTATCTACCATCATCGTTTCTCTCTAAAGGTCGCCACCTGACGAACTCACATTCCCAGACTGCAAGAGCTTAACTTAGCCCGCGCCACGAAAAGTGCGATACCACGCTGCCTCTGAGGACACAGACAAGGTTCAATTTCTTTCGATTGACGTCAGTATGGAATATACACGGATTCACTCAGTCCCTGTATTTGCACAGTCAGGTTCTCTTCATGTTGCATCTGAGCACGATAGGATATTTCTGTGGTTAACAATACTGGTCTCATAATAAACAATTATGTTTTTAACTGTAACATCCCAAGCATAATGCAGCTCAATCTAAATAAAAACTGGGCCTTATAGAATTTGCTTCGTACGAATATTTCAGAAAGAGTATGCAAATGAGAAACGAGTTAATTTACGTTTTTTGTATGTGATAAATCTAAAATACTGGGTGGTTATGGGAAAAAAGAACATTTTTATTTTTTAAAGCCAAAAATTTTAATATGAATCAAAAAATTCACAGATGGTGTAGAAAACTGAATATGTATTGTTTAATACGTTACTATTAAAGACTAACTTCACTTTTCACGTATAGTTACTGTTCTTACAGTTATCAATCGTAAGTCTAGATATACGTTGTCTATTTCCTTTATGAACTGCAAGAACTATGAACTGTTTTCACAAACACAGTTCATAACCTCAAACACTGCCTGATAAAAAAAAAAAAAATGAAGCACCGACAAAACGTGGATGTACACTCAATCGGTAGGTATGTAAATTATTAGAGTAAAATTTCACAATTGGAACAGCCGCTGGAGTGTATTAGTGTTGTTCTTGTTTAGTGCTGATACCAGACCTGGTACGGTATATAAAGACAAGAACAGAGTCAGATGTTGCGTAATCACTGTGATGGATACTGAGATACTGCTTACTCGTGTGAGACAGCATTATCAGCAACAGACATTCTGAAAGCAGAAGGCATACCACATCGCCAACGTTCCATTTCACCATGCCTTATCACCACAACTGAGGATCGTCGTATTTTTGCAATAAGCATATCATATCTAAAACTACAGTACTAAAGGAGTTCCTGCAAGGCTTTTTGTCATCCCTTCCATGGACATTAGCAGGTGCCGGTCTAGGGAATTACCAACCCGTGCTTAGGCTGCTGTTAACAGTAAAACACAAACGGCTACGTCTGGATTGCTGCCGTGACCAGGAAACACGGACTGGCGGTGAGTGGCATAGGACTGTGTTAAGCGATGAACCGCGCTTTTGCACTACTCTGCATGACCATGTCGGCGAGTCTACTGACGACCTGGAGAGGTCCCATTCTTACAATATCTAGGAGAGGTGCAGAGATATTACCCATAGTGTGAGGAGCTATAACTTGGGGTCACTGCTGGTAGACAGTACCTTGACAATTTGTCACCTACATCCTGCATCTCCATGTGTCAACTCTCATTCAGCATCATAGTGGTGCCATATTTCAACAGGAATCTGCTCACCCACAGATGAAACGAATCTGTATGAGCGGTCTGCGCGATATTGAGGTGCCCTGTGGTCAGTGCAGCCCCTAGGTCTGTCCTCGATAGAACGCTTATAAGCACGGACATCAACACCGGCTTAGTGACACTTTCCTGGATGTTAAGGACCAGTTAAATCCGTTGTGGTCCAGCTTACCTCGAGAGAGGATACAACGGCTTTATGACACCCTTCTCCACCGAGTTTTTAATCACTTAAATATCATTACATACCCTATTAGCCAGGAAACTTTCTCTGCGTTTCCTCTTTTCCTTGTACATGCCACACTGTTTTTGTCAGGCAGTGCATTTTCCTTCCCGAGTAGTGTGCTGCTAACTGATCTACCTGGGAATACCTTCATGACATATTAAAAGTTTCGTCTGCCATGAGCTTTTCATATTCCTGCCGGTGTCACATATCATATGGTATTGCACATGAAAACATTTACTTACTGTTCAGTGTCAGAAGGAATGATGATGTACAGATTTTTAAGCCTACAGTGTAGTGATCATGTTTGCCAAGATGAAGTTAGAGTAAACAAATTTTGTTAAAAAGTAGTAGAAATTTACGGCTCAGCGAAAATTCCGAAGTGACAGAAACTTAAAATCTGGTCATTACCTTCAGACATTACATTTGCTACATAGTAACAAATGGTGATGTTATAACATCATCTTTGGTGTTGTTGTGAGGTACTGAACGCAAAAATTGGATGTATTTGTTAAAACGAGTGCTAATACGGATTTAAGAGGCTTAGAATATGATCATTTTGTATTGTAACAAAAAGATATATGCAGCCATCTAAAGAACTACTCAGCGAAGTAGTCATACGACGTTTAATGATGTCATTGTCAGCGAGCGCTTGGTATATGATGTGTCTGAAAACGTAAACATCCAACACTGAATGTAATCCGGAAGAAAGTATTTCGACAGTCTTCAGCAACTGTATGTCTGTTAGTTGAAAGAAGCAGCAATTAGTTAAGCAAAAGATATTTTATTTCTTCACCATTTTCAGGCACGTAGTGCCTATCTTTAGAAGAGTTACAATCTTCTGAAGAAGGGCACAAGGTGTTTGAATCTAGCACAGAAATAAAATATCTTTTGTGCATCTGGTTGTTGACATCTTGAAATAACATCTGAAGAACATAAGTGGTGTTTTTCTTCTACCACACAAACAAATGCCTCGTGTATACCGAGCAGCGCTGGCTCATGACGATACACGTTGTCCTCTGTTATCTACAGTAGTTCCCTTGTAGTCGGTGCAGTCGTGTCTCACCAGATTGCGTGGCCTGTCCGCCTGTGGTCTTTTGCAGGGCTCACCGTGCAGGCTGACATTCGTTCCTTTTTTGAGTTCGGACTGCAGGGCACAAGCGCAAGGCGAGGACATGTGGCAACCAGAGAGGTAACGCTAGTGGCAGAGGAAAGCTGGACGGACTAAGGAACTTTCTGCTGCCGACTCGCCGACTGGAATCACAAAAACATTAAAGTTGGTGGTAATAATTCTGAACACTCGATTTCAACGTTTTTGTGTTGTGCAAACAGTGCCTGGTGTTTCGATGAGACTAATCTTGGCTCGTGTTGCTTGGCTGCCAAAGTTCATCATTTTCTCTAACGATGGAGGAATGCGACATAGTCACAGTAGGGTTTCTGACATCGTATAAGGTGAGTGGCTAGGCCCTTCTGTTGATTTCTCTTCATAATAGACGCCTTCTGGACTTGGGGTTGAGTGAGGCTTGTTCTGTCTTTTTGGAACTTAACGAATTTATAACCTTCATCTTGATTTTTCTAAAGTTAGTTGTTGTAATTTCATTAATTTCTGCTCTGTGTTTTCTGAATTTTAACCACTGATTTATTTTATTAGTTAGGACTGATAGTTTTATTAGTGTTATTAACTCTGTTTTGTATACTGAAGGATAGCGGTCTTGTTAATGCAGCAGAGTACTGATGTTTCTGAAGTTTGAATATCCAGGAAATGTTAAACCTATATGTCCCATTCTGCAAGTCACTTAAATATCATATTGATAATTTTTGAAAAATTGGTTTTTAAATGTTGTAGTACAGCCAGTTATCAAGTGAATTTATCGAAGGCTCAAGCTCTGTGCATACACAGTGCTGGTGATTGGAGCTGGCTCTTGGTTGCACGGCCTCAGCCTATTGTAAAAATATTTGGGGTCTGACGCGAAATTTGCCTCGTTATTTTTCCATTATACGCCTTTTGGCAACTAATTAATTCATTTTATTCTAGACACAAAGGAATTAAACACATTAGCTGCCACTGGACACTGATTTATATCGACGGTATAAGTTGAAAATTTGAGTTGCACCGGGAATTGAACCCAGGTCTGTCACTTACTAGATGCACTGACCACTAGATCATCGGGGTACAGAGGTCAGCACAACAGCATGGACTAGCCTTCCACACCTCCCATGAGAGCCAAATTCTCAACTTACTAAATCACACTACTGACGTAGTGGTCGTGTTCATCAACCACATTACTTGGGGCATCTTGCCAATTCCCGTTGCAGCAAGGGCCACGGACGGAGCAGACAGAGACGGACGACGGGACTCAAACCCCGCGCACGCCTCCCCACCACCCCCGGCCGATCCAGGCGCATCGGGTGATTCCGCGGGCGCGTGATTGGGCGCGGGAAGCGGTGAGCGGTTCAGCAGAGATATAGCCCGCGACCGACGATATCCCGACACCTCGCCTGAAGATGATGGAGACGCATTCCATCGAAACGTTGCTACGAGACGACGATGCTACTCGGCTGACAACCCGTGAAGACTTCAAATATGAAATTCACCGCATAATATTCCCATAGAGTTCGAGCTTGGTATGCATTTGCGCCATTATCGCCGTATTTTTATATATGTGGTGTTTGTCCTTTCGGACAAGTGGTGTAAGTTGAGAATTTGGATCTGACGGGAGGTGCACTAGGATAGTCCATGCAGCTGTGACCACTCAGTCCTGACGGCATAGAGGTCAGTGAATCTATCTAGTAAGGAGACCCTGTCTCTAATCCCGGTCCGGCACAAATTTTCAACTTGCCCCATTGATGCAAACCAATTCCCACTGGCAGCTACTGTCTTTCATTACGTTGTGTTTTGATTCATAGTGCAGGATCAAATTAGTGTCTTTTCCTTTGGACATATACCACATATATACATGATGACAATAATTGTAAATCAGTTACAAACTACCACGTTCATACACTTTATTCGACATGTAAACTTCACTACAGATATTCGATTTGGATTATAATATGTTCGATATCCTTGACATCATTGGCGATGATGTGGCACAAATGAATAGCGAAATTCTGCATGACCCCAGCTCAGCAATTGTTTTGGGGTTATTGCTGTACACCATGTCTTTAAGTATAGCACCACGAAAAGGAGTACCATCAGACCCGGAGAATATGGCGACCAATCGAGGCCTGTGCCACTGGTCTCTGGGTACCCCAGAGCCAGAATGCGGTGCCAAAGTGCTCCTACAGGGTAACAAACATTCTCCAGATTCGATGGGGTCGAGCTCCGTCTTGCATGAAACACATCTTGTCGAAATCAGTGTCATTGTGGATAATGGGGATAAAATCATTTTCCAAAACTTTCACGTTCCGTTCGGTAGTCGCCGTCCTATCAAGGAATATCGCGCCTATTATTCCGTGACTGGACATTGCACAACACAGTCACCTGTTGAGGGCGAAGAGACTTCAGGGTCGCGAAATACGGTTTGCCAGTCCCCCAAATCCACCAGTCTTGCTTACTGACGAATCCATGGAAATGAAAGTGGGCTTCGTCGCTAAACCAAACCATGTATGCGCATACTAGTTCCCATTACGTCCCGCGGCCAACCGTGCTGTTTCAGTGTCCTACAGCAATCCCGTTCAGAAGTTATGACGATTTTATTTCATATAGCTCAGTAATTATAACTCTGTATGATTAAGGCGATATTCCTTCAGTGGAGATTCAAAACAAGCACGTGTTCTTTTAGGAATCGTTGAGGTGGCACGAGTAATGAGGCAAATGAGCAGGGACACAACATGAGTAGTGTGTGGTAAAAGCTGAGAATTTGTGTCTGACGAGCTGTGTTGTTGTGATGACGAATGTGTCAAGATGGAGTAGTGCTCAGCACATCTGCCCAGCAAGCAGGAGACCCACATTCGAATCCTGGTCTGGCACATGTTTTCAACTTGTCACATTGATATAAATCAATGCTCAGTGGCAGCTAATGTCTTTAATTCCTGTGTCGTGATTTATAGTGGTTCCAGGGTCAAAATAGTGTCTGTTCCTTGTGACAAGACCGAAAGAACAGGCAAAATATACATATAATTTTGTTGTGTTGATGCAGTCCTGACCGAGGAAGTAAAATAATTATCTTTTGGGACATAATTACTTTCTTGCCCTGGCAACTCCCACTGCTAGCTGCTTGCTCCCTACCTCTCACAAACTTTTAAATTAATAGACGTCTTATCTATAATACTGTTTACTTAGAATATTGCTTTGCTTACATTAAATCCGAGGACGGAAAGTTTCAAAGCAACGTTGGCGTGAAGGAGAATCAATAGCGGTGTCCGGCCGAAGGTTGCTAACCGCAGCTAGGACAATATTCGCAGTATTCCCACACGAAGATAATGTCAAACGAAACGATGGAGAATGTGGTCGACAGACCTTTTACCTGCTTCTTAAAGTTGAATTCTCCAGCGTGAAATCAATGGATTGCACTAAGTTAAAAAGGGAGAACTGCACATAATCAATGTTACTACTGATCAGAAGGACAAGAAGATGAAAAAGTATCATTTGCGTACAAAAGGGCTGCCAAATAACCTGTGATATCCTGAAGGCCCAAAAAAATTTGAGAACGAATACAAGCCTAAAGAAACATTATACCTAATAAAAAAAATCTTCAAAAAAAGAACTGCAAGGAAGCCGCTTGTATCTTGTCCAACGATAATCTTTTACTGTCAGGATAATAACCAGGGCAGGTGGATAACATTTCGATTTTTAGTTTCTCTGTTTCTAGTGGCCAAGTTTTTAATTCATGAAGCGCCGTATCGATTAAACTGTGTCAATGACCAAATAATGACAGAATAGTGAATGAAGGAAAACCAATCTTAAACAGTGTTTGTATGGATGTGGTTGGTAGGTGGTTCTCTGCTGGGGGTAGGGTGGAGGCAGGCCGATGTTTTGAT